>NC_041058.1:10842400-11142400 GCF_900634775.1 Gouania willdenowi
TTATAATTTCAGCTTTAGAATAATTGTTGCATCAGTGTGCCGTCCCTTCACAAACCCCTGGCTTAAAAAAGATTTTTCAAAAAGAGATTTGGAACAGAGCCAGTCTCTTTAAAACCCATTCAACCAAGAGCTGATTGAAAAATGAAGATGCCAGAATCTCATTTCAGATGAAAATTTAGGATTTGTGAAGATACTCCAAGCATGACAAACATGGAGCAGATTCAGAAAAAAAAAAAAAAAAAAAAAAAAACAGTCTGCTGCTGGGTCTTCAGTGAAAAGTGAGGAAATGTGACAGAAACAAGTACACACAAACACCTTCTTTTTACATGCCACTGTGATCAAACATTAATATGGCCATTTACTCTCTGTGTAGTTTTATATTGCAATGATAAATTACAAATCATGTCTGGTTGGTTTCAGTGCCATTACACACACACACGTACACACCAATGTATTTCTGTGTTGATGTTGAGGTTAGCTAGCATTAGTTTAATGGTTGAAATTGATGATCTGTCTTTTCTACCTATTAGCTACTCTGCACCCGATACATATGCAACTACTGCAATAGCAATCGAGCTGCAAATTAAAATCAGAGATGAGTTCATGACGGGTTGCTAATGTTCGTATTGAGAATATGCTTAAATTTGCCGTTCGTAAGCTAACTCAACCTTGATGCTAAAATATAATCTAGTCAAGAGGATTTCTTATGTAAAGCTTCACTTGGAATATCGGATAATTAACACGTTGACATAATTGTGTTTTAAAACTCAACCGATTTGTTCTTTCTCTGGAACAAGGATTTCAGAGAAGCTCTCAGGGTCATCAAATTGTAAAAGGTCTCGGTGGAAAAAACATTAATGTGTTTCACTTTCACTACACATTTAAAAGGAATCAATGCACACAATTAGTTGTGGTTTAAGTGTTTTGAAAATCCAGTTTGAAGAAAATGAAACCAACTTTATCCCATAAACCAAACAGACATGGAAGATATACAAAGTCGAAAATCCTCTTGATCCTTTTGACATTCCCAGATTAGGTTTCTATATAACAGATCTCTGCATTGACTTCTCTAGCTTCAAAAGTCTCTCCACCATCCCCGGAATTCTATTACCAATCTCCAATCATTGGTGATGAAAAATACATATTTTTAGTAGGGATGTCCCGATATAATTTTTCACTTCCGATATTGATCCGATACGATATCAGCACGAATCATACATACTTGTATTGCTTATTTTGTAGTGTGGAATTTTAGAAAGGCTTGATCAAGTGATGTTACTCAAACAACGAACAATAGTCAACAATAGTACGGTAAGTTACTTTGTTGGAGTGTGAACCACAGTCACCTATGAATAGAAGTGCTGGAGCAGAAAATGTAATGGAGAGCTTATATCGGTTTTTTTAGATGCAGTCCGATAAAATCCGATATTCGTTTTCTGGCTGATATCGGACCGATATCAATATCGGATCAGGACACCGCTAATTTTTAGGTCAACAGACCTGACATTCCTTGATAAAGATATTTGAACAGTAGTTTAATGAGAAACTTCTCCATTATCTCACAGTTGTCAGTAAATCTTTAAAAAAAATTCTGGCTAGGTAAAGTTTTAGTTAAAGTTCATCGTTATATAATACATTTGAGACAATATCAATTCAGGAGCATTTAATTAGAATCACCAATGAAACTAATTTATGAGAATTTAATTTAATTAGGTATTAAAAATAATACACTAAAGTAAAAGACGCAAATGATGGATACAAAAAAAAAAAAAAAAAATTACATACGTTAACATACTGTATGTTTCATGATAGAATTGTATTATTAATGTTCATTGAGTGTCACTGCGTCCACAATTACATTGGGTTTGGAGTTTGTATATTGTGAAAACAGAATTTGTGAGTTTGGCTTCAAAAATGAGGACTATTTAGCTCTCACATGTTTTATAAATGAACATTTACAGTAACCAGAACATTCTTAAGATACTACTAAAATGCCCAAATCCAACTGAGGAGATGGCAACTTATTTCTGTCAATAGGTAATGAAAATGTGAGCTTAAAGAGGAAAAACACTTGGGGTTCCCCAAGGTTTCACCCGAAAGCTTCTTCTGTTTGTTCTTTATGCTCAGTTTTTATAACAGAATAAGAACAATTACAATAACTGCAGATGATTTAATAAACCCCGTTACACTCTCTTATCAAAGAGAATATTCCAACAGTTTTCTCCAGTTGAACAAAGACCAAACTATTGGAGTTTAACAAAGGTGTTAAAAATAAGTATTAACCTTCATTCTGTCAGACATATTAGGAAAAAAACCAATAATAATGTTACTTTAATATGTACTGATAATAAACCCCATTAACCTGTATTTACTGATGTGACTCAACTGGACTGATTCTATGCTGTAGTTACATAAGGCCTAAAGTTACAGGCCCACACCGCAAGGTAATAAATCATCATGTCAAGGCTCTTTACGACAGTAAACTATATACCAAGGCAAGTTAGTGATGCACGGGGGGGGGTAAATGGGGTTACGGAAAGGTCAAGTTAGCCCCAGAGGCCAAGTCTCCATGAGCTAGAGCTCCACTGACCTACATTAATACCAACAACAGCAGCAGCACCACGACTATTAGTCACACCCTGGTTTCCGTACCCCGCCTTTCTGTCGGTGTGTGAAATGAATCCATCTGTCAGTCTCAGCTGGGCTGTGAGAACACAGCTCCACACTGCTGCCCACACATCATGGGCACACCCACACAGACAAAGACACACGTGTATAGACAGACACCCAAAAACACAGACATGCTGGCTGGGAACTCTGGCCAAGGTGTGTGTGTGTGTGTGTGTGTGGTGTGTGTGTGTGTGTGTGTGCGTGTGTGTGTGTGGTGTGTGTGTGTGTGTGTGTGTGTGGGTGTGTGTGTGTGTGTGGTGTGTGTGTGTGTGTGTGTGTGTGTGTGTGTGTGTCCTGCCTCCACAGAGGAAAGCAAAGGAAGAGGGAAAATGAGGTATGAGATATTGGTCAGGATAAAATACCCCTAACCACTTAATGAAACAACATTTGTCAGGCTTTATCTGACTTTTTTTTTTAATAACCCCAAGTTATGACTAGTGCTGCACAATTAATCAAATTTTAATCTTGATCACAATTTTGGTTGCCACGATTAAATTAACCTGATCGTCGGCAATATTTACATTTAAAATGTGCACTTTGTAATAGTGTTTATTTAGTTAGTCTTTGGTAAATTTTAAATTCTTTGGTTAATTTTTTTATGATAATTTTTTTATTATAATTACATTTTTAAGCTTCATTTTGCACATATTGTGTGTTTAAAAGCAGTGCAATAAAAAATGTTTCCTACTTTGATGAATAATTGTGATTAAAATATTGATCAAAAATAATCATGATTATCATTTTGGCCATAATCGTTCCGTCCTAGTTATGACTTTTTATCGTCTCATTTCAGGCTTTGTCTCTAAATAACAACTTACCTTTAATGAGGTCAATTAATCAGGTGTGTGTGTGCGACTCAGGGTTGAGGTCAATTACATTTTGTAATCATAATTACGTTTTCAATTATCCATGTTCAATCATGATTACGGTGACCAACATTTTTTTTACATTTACAATTATTATTTTCCCACTGAAAGTCAATTACAAATACATTCTCAATTTTACTAACTTTTATTTATATAGCACTTTAAAACAGCCCAAATGAGATCAAAGTGCTTTACTAATGATCTCACGTAGTATGTACTTTGGTCTAACATGTATGCTTGTCATTTATAGGCCTGTTGTAAATCATGTAAAGCACAGTGAGTTGCCTTGTGTATGAAATACGCTATACAAATAAATTTGCCTTGCCTTGTTGTGATGATTGTATGTGTGTGTATTGTGTGGTTTTAGCTTCTTTACCTTTCAATTCCAGTACATTGTTTGTAACATCTTATGCTAAGCCCAACTAGGGACAAGAGTTGGAATTTAGCAATAGCTATAAACTCTTTGTACTAAACATCAGTTATAATCACACTATTGTTATTATGTAAAATTGTATCGTCCAAAATTAAATACAATGATATCCCAACTCTAACCCATTTACACAAATTGACAGGTTTTTATGGAATTTTCTTGGCAATTACTATTTCAAAGTCCATTATCTAAACTCAATTACAATTACAACTGCCTCATATTTTTTTAATTACAATTGTAAATGCACCATAAAAAGTGATTAATTATACTTACACAATTTGCCTATAGAATTTTTTTGGCAATTACAATTTCAAAAGTCAATTATCTAAACTCAATTACAATTCAATTAAAATTACAACTGCCACAGGCTTTTTATAAAATTACAATTAAAATACTAATTATTACACCATAATTGTCATTATTATGACATAATTACGCAGTTGCAGTTATAAATGACCCCAACCCTGGTGTGCGTGTGTGTGTGTGTGTGTGTGTGTGTGTTTTTCTACTGTATGTATCTTTTCTTTTTGCCTTCAGGGTCTGTTTGCCTGCATCTGTCAGGTTATGACACTGTGAAGCTTCCTGGTCCAAGGACAGCAGCTGGTACTCTAAAGAAGAACCCAAAGTGAAGAAGAAACAGAGATCCAGCGAAAAAGAAAAGCCAGCCCAACACGCACTGTAGCCACCTGTGATTGAACGCAAGGAGAAGTGGTAAAAAAGAACGACATAAGACAAGGGCACCGGCGGATTAAGGAGCACAACGGATATTCGAGTTTAGCAGTGAAGGGAAAAAAACAATCTAAGAGCGAGGTGAGAGATTAAGTTTAGCTGAGGGGGAGAAATACTGTATGTGGACTAGCCTACCAGGTGAAACATGGAACAATAACTACGTTATCTAAGGTAAAATATTGAAGACTTTAGCTGAGACTAAAAAAACAACTAAACATTAACATTAAATTGAATCAAAGTTAATGCTAAAGTTTTGGTTTTTGCGGAAGGATAGAAAAACATATTGGGGAAAAAAGTAAATAATGTCATGGCATTGATTACAGCAAAGCTTTACAATAGTGCGATGATTCACTTTTTGAAATCAGGCCTTGGTATTTTCATTTTGCAAGTACCTGGTTTCCCGTTAGGCTGTAAACAGTTTCAAAAACTTTTAACTTTAGCTTTATATTTAACTTTAAAAACTTTAAACCTTTTTATTTTATTTCCCCCCCCCCCCCAACCTCTCAAATACAACATTACACTACCAGTACCAAGATGGAAAAGCACTTATTTCAATTTTTTTTAAAAATTACGTCATTACTAATTAATAAAATACTATATTTACTACATCTTGTAAATTTAAAATTTTGTATATTCATCAGAAAGTTGTATACAAGCTTTACAATAAAAGTCAGATAAAATCCAAGCCAATTCTTCAACTAAAAGTAATTACATCCACATCTATAAAACTAATTATAAATCAATCAGATGCTAAACAAAATATGTGTGCCACATCTTAAAACTGTTCTTATTGATTTATTTGCAGTTCAATAACTTTCCTTTGTAACTCAGCAGCCTAATGTTACATTACACATAGGGCTGGCGATTTTACCTAAAAAAAAAAAATCAACTTTCGATTCGATTTTCGTTTTTTTTGTTTTTTTTAATGCACTTTAAAATGACTGAAGACATCAGATATATTGCTGTGATTGTCCTCAAGAGTTAAAATGCATAGAACAATCCCAAAATAAAAAGTAAATGAGGCTCTGTCATTCAACAATTTCAAGCTTTAACCCAAGTTTGAGCAAAAGTGCAACAGCAACTTCACAGTAGCTTAAATTTTCTGATTAAGAAATATAACATTACAATTAAAAAAAGAATATGCAAACTGTAAATGTAAACAAAGAGGGGGCTGGCTCACATCAGAACGCAAAAAAGTCAGAAAAACTGTGGTGGGGAAAATAAATAAATGAATAAATAAACTCGAATTTGCAAAATAAAAATCATTTTTATCTACAAATTTGATTAATCAATTAAATCGATTTTTTGCCCAGCTCTAATTACACATGATTTTTAACCAATCGGATTTTGGTTGTAATGGTTTATGAGCAAGCACATTGTTTGTGGCGTTTTATGCATATAAGAAAAATTCCTTTAGCCCCAAAGCGAAAAGAGCACAACGCTATTTTTCAATTAATTCGTTTTTTACTTTTAAACACACAGTTTAAATTCGTCGAGTAAATAATCTCACTTTAATCACGTGTGGAGACTCAGTGTCTGTGGATGCATCATCTGAAATGATTAAGTAATGTGATATTTCCTTTCATACTTTAAAACCCCTTACTTATAACTTTTCTACACTGACTGCATATCCTTATATTTCAGATTCGTCTGTGTCATTTTTTTCTAAAACATTGAGGCCAGAATAGCTGGAGGTAAAACACAAACTAATGCATCAGCAAAATCCTTGACAAGGCAATCCCAATGAACTGTAGCTCTGCCATTGGACTAATGCATTCCCCCTGTCTCCTCTTGATGGCACCGAAGTTAATTATCAGAAAAGTGTGCACTAGTTCACGAGATGTCTGTGATGGCGAGATGAATAAAAAGTAGCGTGGGCCTTGTATTCTAAGAACATAGTGCTATTCAGTAAATGCCTGTTTTCAACACACACACACACACACACACACACACACACACACACACACACACACACACACACACACACACACACACCACACACACACACACACCACACACACACACACACAGGTGGGTTTCTGCTTGAATGCATTGTGCAGAAAAGGAAAAGCTGCTGCAGCATCAATGTGTACAGTGCTTTCAAAGAGCAGTCGCTAAAGCTACTTATTTCCAACCGCGCGCGCACTCACACACACACACTCCCCCAGGGAGATATTCACTGAGGACTGAGTGGGAGGGACTGAGAGTTTGTGGCTCCTCTCAGCCTCGGTGAAACATTAACCCACAGTAAATCTTTTTTTGTTCAGGACCAGGAATCAAACATCTCCACGCGGGTGAAAATCAAACAAAGTCTCTGTAGGAACAAGCTGACGAGTTAAAACGCCTGCCATCCCACTGAGCTCCTTAGAAACAAAAGAATCAAAGATTTAGCTTCAGGCTCACCAAAACATTGGTAATATCAATATTCACAACAGAGACAGTGAAGGTGATAAAGCTACAGTGAAGTACTGTCAACCGCTCCATAACTGCAAGCTACGAGCTGATTTAATAGGACGCTTTTCAGCACACGTGAGCGATGCGACACGAGATGACAGCTTTCCCTGTTTAGCAACAAGTAGATCACTGCTATTGTGTGACATTCTCTAAGCATCTGTGTGTACCTGCTGTTGTTGCTTTGCACCAATAGTCATCCTTTAGGTCCTGTATCTGTACCAGACAGAAGAGATCAGCCTCTCTCCTGGAAGTGTTAGTTAAGGGTCATATGGTTTCATGGATATTTGCCAGATTCTGCTTTTTGTGAACTCCTGCCAGCATTTATACACAGACAAAGTGGCTGTTAGATGCATAGGAGGTGTGTTGTGTGAATAGTAGAGATAATAGAAATGCCCAAGCCATTTTTAAAATAGACATGAAGGCTCGGTTCTGTTATCCAAGCGTTTAGTATTTGAAGTAGGAATGTGCGATATTTTATCGTTTATGATTTATCGTCAAAAACATTTTCACCGGTAAGAATATGTCATCCCACAATATAAACGATAAATTTCCATGTCGACAATTAGCGAGGGCCACGGGCCACTTGTCCCTCAATTTAGCCAAGAATGCCCCCCCCCCAAAAAAAGCCAAAACTGCCCCGTTTGTTGTCAACAACTTATTATTCTCTGGAGCGGAACGTTGTTTACGGAAGCTCTGCCACCGCCCCTGTGTGTCTGGCAGGTGTTTGTCTCGGCTACCAGAAGCTACTATACTGCAGTACATCATGGACCGCTACTTGGTTAAAACCAGACAACCGTCCAACAAAGGGAACCGATTCAAGTTCCTCCGTCAGATCCACCCAAAGTTTCACAAACACGGGGACAGAGATGAACCTGTAGCAACGATTATGAACTGGAAATTCAACTAAAGCTAACTATGCTAAGCTAACCCACCGACACACAGACTGAGCTAAGTGCTAACGCTAACCACTCTAAATAAGGAATAATAGACCAAGTAAAAATACACGTCTTACCACAGAGAGCCACCAATTTGTTTATGGTCAGATTTAACACTTGTGTGAAATAAATTTTAACATAATAACTAATGTCACTATTCATTCATCCCAATTTGTGAAACACAATATTTTTTAAATATTTCATCAGCAGTAAAAACACTTCTGAAGTGGTTTCAATGTGCTTTTTTTTTAATAAATTTATTTCAAGTGAGGAAATAAATCAACTACATACAATAACACTAGTAGTAATCCACATGCACAAATATATTCCATAAAATATTAGCTCATGAGCTGTTTGAGTCAGCAGTTATTGTAGCCTTTTTAAATGTGTCTAGTTTTGATTTATTCAGATTTATTTGTGTTTGTAAGGAACCTGTTTACGCTAAGTTGTGATTTTTTTATTTATAGTTTTTCTTTATCGTGATTTTATCCTTATCATGATAAATACTAGAAATTATCGGGATACATTTTGTTGTCACTATCGCCCATCCCTAATATGAAGACTTTAAAACAATGACAATAAAATAAGAAATGTGGATTAAAAAAAAAGAGTTTAAAGAGTGAATCAACAAAAACGTCATAAAGATTGGAAAATCAGATGTTGCAACACAAGAAAAGTTGTTGAAAAGCGGGAATGTCGTGTGACTGACAATGGTGAAAAGTTCCAGGTGATTTCCAAGAGTTCACTGCCTGATCAGAATAATTTCATTTTTGATACCATGAATGAACAGACAAGGCAAATACATGAAATCTGAGAAAAGCCCTCATTCATTTATTGCAAAACGTCTGACATCAAGGTTCATCTTTTTCTTTTTTGTTTGTAGACCAAAAGCTATTTCATCTGTTCAGTGTCAGTAGCGTCGCCCTTTGTGGAGGTTAATTTAGAAGAAAAATACAGTACACCACACTGCATGGTGGTAAATACAATATGATGTATTATTTTCATCAGTTCTCTCATATCGCATTACATGGTTCAGTCACACCTGATGGATCATTTAATGACAATGGCTTTCAATCCAGCTACCTAGGAAACATGCATAATCACAACACGAGTACAGTTTTAGTGCTTTCTCTACAAATAAGAGATTATTCCAGATCACGGGGCCACTGCCCACTTTAAGGAGGTATAGGTACTGCAGGGGGTCCCATTTGCAATAAGAAAAGTTAGAAAAAAAACTTGGAATTTTCAATTTAACAATGAAGTCTGTATAATTAAAAGAATATACTAGTTATATACAGATTTCAATTTCCATGGTTGAAGTGATCCAAATCATTTTTTAAAAACTTATACTTGCCAGACGGGTTAATGATTTGCAAAGCCATACATTTCTTGATTTTGGTAATTTTTTTAATTAAAAATAATCATTTTGTAGATTATATTGCATCTGGGGTGATATTAGACAGATTAGGTCAACATTTCTATCAAAAAGCATGATCAGCTTTTATATTAATGTGATTCAAATCCTAAAAATGTAAATGTAAGAGAAAGAAATATGGTGTGTGTGCAGCAGATTGTGCCTGTTATGGTTGACTGCTGTTTATGAGGAAAACGAGAACCTGATGGCTCACCGCAGGGCGCCGACCTAAAAACCTCTGTTAGGTCTGAGAGTCCCTCTCTTACTTAAAAGCCCCAACACGTGTGTAAAACAAGCTGTTACATTTACCTGCAACATCATCATTGTGCTAATACATTACAGATGTCTGAAATTAGCTTTCCCCCCCATTAGTTTTTTTGTTTTTTAGTATAAGCCTTTTCCCTTTAAAGATTGTGTGTTGAGGTGATCTCATTGCTGCCCCAGAGTGAGGTCTTTCATAAAGCCGAATTTCACATAATCAGTTAATAAAAGGACTTTTGGCACCTTCAGATGTGGTTTGAATTATCACTCAGGCTGTCTGAAAGTGTATGGACTGCACTGCAACAGATTGAAACATCATATTAGCTCGCACATTCACAGTGCCATTAGCATTTAAATATGCAGACGCTGTGCTCCTTTCAAAATGCCATTTTTACCCCCGCTGCAAGGAGAGTTCTTCAGTTGTCATAAACAACTTTCCTTCTTTTTTTTTCAAATTCAAGGACCTTTTCAAATGTCAGGGCCAATCAAACATAACACGACAGGTCCCCGGGTAAGAAGAAAAACACAGCTCAGAGGGCGGAGAAGAAAAGCAAGTCCCACCATGAATATTCATGGTGGCTGGTGGGTTCAATGACTGCTGTCTCTCAGAATTGTAAGTTGTGGCAACACTGCTTGTTTCGTTAAAGGGAGCTGAAAGAAAAAAATCAAGCTTGAACTCTTTTCTGCCCCCGCCCCCTCCCGTAAACCATGTCCAAATGTCAATGTCGCAGAGCCACAATTGTCAAAGCATCGTGTGCCCATGAATGACTCCCAAAAAACCACAACCCATCGCTTTTCCTTCTTCCCTTTCTCACCGTCAGCATATTTGACAGAAAAAAAAGTTTCCCTGTGAAGTAGTGCTCAGCAGAATGGCAAACAAACAGCCATCTCTCCACTAGTCAGAAGCCCACCCTTCAGCATTTTAGACATGTCTCTCAGTTTACAGCATGCCTAACATCAGCAGGATGGATCCGCCTGACATAAGTGTATACGTCAGCTGGAGCCAAACGAACACAAAGAAAGAAACCATCCATGTTTTGTCGGAGAGCAGTGGTCATGTGACCAGGTACGTCACGAAAAAGTGTTTCTATGGTGCTTTTGCGACACATTTCAATAACGAAACATCTGAAATTCCTCCTCGTGAAAGCGTGAAAACTTTTTAGCGATATTTGAGTGCTTTGAGTTTCCACTACCAGTTTTTATTGCGCTATTTAGATTTTGCGCATTTCCAAGGGTAATGGAAACGCGGCTAAAGAAGGCAAAATAGAGAAAGGAAAAAATAAAAAAAACAATTAACGTGTCTCCAGGAATCTGAAAATACTGGTATCTCCCTTTCTATTTGTCTTCAATTTGTGTCTGTCTTCATTAGTTCTGTCTCTTCTTTTTGACTCGTTCAAGCCTTATCAAACAGGAGGATGTTATTAGCTGTCAACGTTGACAACCAGCTGAGGAGCATCAGTCATTTTTAAAACAAAGCTCACAGATAGATTTTTTTGTAGCCCTCGGGAGAGGAGCAGACAGTCAGCATAGCCTGCTGTGTGCAGATGGTGCTTTGGCTCTAATGGTTCCTAGAAAAAAAAAAAAAAGAAAAGTAACAAAACAGTGCCATATTTATTTCTAATCTTTTTTTTTTTGTGGAGTGCATGAAAGTTATTGGCAGGTGTTTAAAAGGTCCAGCGATGCCAAGTGAAGGCGGGAAGGAAAAGTGGCAGAAGTTTTTTTTTTTGTTATTCCCAACTGCACCAATGCACATTCTTCACATGTCGGATAGAGTGTGGATCACTTCCCACTGAGATCTCTACACTCCCCTTCATCCTCTCCATCCTAACTCTGGCAAAGAGTCCACACATGCAGTCGAGAGCAATTAGGACTTCCAGCGAGTCAAAGAAGCCAGTCATTAAGGAGGACGAGAGAATCCACAGTGTGATGGTTTTACACCAGGTGGGAGGCTATTAAACAGCCAAGTGGAGCGCGCAAACTCCCATGATCATAAATGCAGAGAACAGTAAACATCTTCCACTGTTCCACTACTGCTGCCAAGGGCCTTATAATGAGTTAATAATTTAGAGAAATGTTCCTTTATGAACCCACAACATACTGTGCCCACACACGCTTTAGCATACAGTAACCATTCCCAGAGAAAAGTAATTTTGTACAAATGCCAGCATGTTTTTGTACAATTTGTTCTATTTAAATGAGACCTTACACACATTGAAATCCTATATAATCGCTATTTTGTTTCCGCATCTTACAAATATACGACTTCAGTGATCATATTTGTAAATCTAAGCTGCTAATTAAACTTTACATTCCAAAGAAACATAATGGAATAATTCTCCGTCGGTCTCATTTCAATTATTAATAGAACAAGCTGTTTGTTTAGTTACTCGCTTCCTGTTAATCTGTAGCTACAAATGAGGATGTGTGTTTACAGTTTTTACATTTTTAGACGCACACTCATTTGTTGGTTTTTCATGCATGTGGCCACAGTTGCGGAGCTATAGGAGCTAAACGCATCATTTGAAATTGGCAAACTCGAAAAAGCAAAGAAGCAAATGCCAGAAAAAAACAGCTATAAGTGTATAAAAGTGAACTTGGCTGCCCAACAAACTATGTCTATTTGGACGTTACGTATCAAACCATTGACGATGGAAGAGCACATACAGTATATTCCTCTCTGAAATCACAGCGCCTGTTGTCTTTAAAGAACACTGCGCAAACAAGTCCTATCAGCGGGGGGGATCAGACACCTGCTGCTGTTTGGTGAAGTCAAACATCCAATCTCCCAAATCTATCTTCAACAACAATCTCAATGTGAGCCACTGAAACAACAGAGCGTGTTCAAACAAGTGGCAAACAGGTGCAAAAGATACGTGGAGCGTTTTAAATACTCTTAACACTGAGCTAACTAATGCACTCAGCCCTCCTTTAAATATGTGTAACTACATTGAACATTTAGATTGCAAAACAATGAGGGGATAAAAACCAAGGCCGAATGAATCATTATTTATGATCAGATTACTGCATTCATTCACAGTAAGTATAATATCGAAGCTTCTCTGTGGCTTTACATTCCCAGCCTCTTGCAGAAAGCACAGAATAATTTCACAGCCATTACCCTCTCTCCACAATGCATAACAAAACCACATGACAGTGAAATCCCCTCCAAGCCAAACCTATGGGAACTTTTAGAAGCTGTCAGTTTTCCCAGTCATTTCTGGGAAATTCTCAAGAGTTCTCAAGAGCTATTTTCTTTTTTTTTCATCTTGCGTCTAAATGACTGTGTTAAATGGAATATTAAGGCTCTGAGGATATGATTAAACCACAAGTAATAGCTTTGATTTCGTGACCTAAAAGAAAGAAAAAAAAACAGGCAGCCAGTGCTTGTTTCTGACTGATTCTTCCTTTGTTCCTTTATATGTATACCATAAATATCAAAGCAGGGACTTTTTCTGGTATTTTTATACTTTGACAGGAATTGCCTTGGACATTGTTGATTGTTTGGTGAAGGGAGGTTAACTTTCAAGTCTGGAAAACATGCAGGGTGAGGAACTTTAACCCTAGAAGGCATTAGGGCTGGGCAATATATCGAGATTCAAAATATATTGAGTTTTCTCTTTTGGCGATGTAGAAAATTACAATATCAACTATATCGATATATATAAAATTTTTTTTTTCTTACTTGTTTTTATGTATACATTTACACAATACAAATTACATCATAGTATTAAATATCATTCGTAGAGTACAGTCAAAGTGTCCTAATTCTATGATATATATATGTATTATAGCATATTTGCATTAAAACACTTGTTTTATGAGTTCATGCATTCACCACTTCTCAGAAGAACAGCATAAAAGCAAAGTTAGTTGGATTTCAGAGTGCGTCCTAAGCTACAGCTTCCCCTAAACTACCCCTACAGGACAAAAACACTAAATTGGCACCACTGTTTGTTTATAAATGTGTGGCATTTTTCATCAGCCAATTTAACCCAGAAATGTCTTTCTAGTAAGACTTTAGTGAGATAAAAAAAAAATCAAGATTTATAGCGTATATCACCATGTTGAGAAAAAATATTGCGATATGAGTTTTGGTCCATATCGCGCAGCCCTAGAAGGCATTGCGAGTAAAGCGGACAACTGGTGGCAGATGCAGGTGGGAGCGAATATGGACGATGGAGAAGAAAAGTAGCTCCAAACCCAAGCCTTGGTTTTTGTTACACCATCTTACAAACAGAGATACTCTGTTCAAAGCCTCTTCAGATAGTGAAATGTTCCACTAAGATGTAGCATTTGAAAAGTGGAAGAGTGCAAGGCAGGACGCGATGGTTTCGTGCATAATTATTATCAACAAAAGGCCCTTCTCTGTGCACGCTGGAAGAAGAAGTTGTGACAATGCCCACTGGGGGTTGAGCAGATGTCCCTTGCCAGCAGCAGCACATCTGCATACTGCTTCCATCCCCACCCTTTCAATGGCTGGACAATGGAGCCGCCCTCTTCCTCCTCCTCTTCTTCCTCCTCCTCCTTCTCTACTTAAGGCTTTTTTCTCCTTCTATTTTTTCTTCTTTTTCTTTTTTTCTTTTGCCAGATCCTCCAAGTGCAGTAACATTTTGAAAAGAGAGTACAGAGTTTTCCATTTTAAATCTACTAAGGATGTATAGACATCTTCTACATGTCAGATTATGTCAGTGTGACAAGGGAGTGTGATGCACGACAATAGGAGAGGGGTCCAATCTGATTTACAAATGTGTTTTTATGAACTATTGCAAAATACCCCCCAAACTTCACCAAACTCTGATCATGTCCCATGTCATATCATCATCATCATCATCATATGTGCGAAACAGGACCCATATCTGTTAAATATGATCATTACCTGTTTACATTACAACAGCCCTATAATAATCTCATATCAGGATCTGATAGTATGAAGTGGAGCCTGGTGATGATGCCAGCCTGCCCCCACCCTTCACCCCCCCACTCTGCTGCTGATGGCGCAGGGACACATGGACGGACGATTTCTCCCACCCACCCCCCTCCCCCCTCCCTCTCAAACTACAGATTCCACAAAGATCATGTTTACACAACCTTTTTTCTCTGCAACAATCCGTCAGTCCTACCTCCGCTGGGTGCTCACTGACTTCACACGTCGTCTCCACAAACAGCACCGCAGGCTACGCATTTCAAATGCGCCTGTTATCACGGGTTTGGATCATGGTCCACCCTTTAAGATTAACATCAAAAACTTCAAATCCTGACGGGGGTAACCTCCGGGGCAGCGGAGCGGTGGCTGCTGTCTGCTCTAGCCGGGGAAGGCAGCGCTGCTGTCGGCGTGGCTGCCTGCTTGATCCCCGCTGTTTACTTACACGCTTCATACACACTTCCCTCCTGCCACAGTGAGAGGTGTGTATCAGTTTGCTTTTTCCCTTTTTCCTCCGCTCGCCTTTTTTTTTTTTTTTTGACTGAGCGGAGCCTTTGCTGCTTCTCCAACACACACACCACACACACACCACACACCCACAACACACACACACACACACACACACACACACACACACACACACACACACACACACACACACACACACACACACACACACACACTGATGAATTACAGGACCCTATTCTCTGTCAATGGGATAGATATTAGAAGTGATAAATATACTAATAGACATATAAGATGCTACTTATACGTAAGAGGTAAATGTTTCTAGATCGCTCACTTTCCAAAATAAAATGACTTTTAGCCAAACAGGATAAAACAAATGCAATAGAATCATAAATAATCCACTATTTTTACATTTCAATGTTTGCAGAGTTAAGTAGCGATATGTCCCAGTAATTGGACTGTTTCTGGAAGGATGTTGAAGAATTTTTAATTATTAATCGAAAGACATTATTTGTTATATAAAAACAAAAAAAACTACAATCAAACCCTGATCAAATCTGATTATTTTGCTTGATAAATTCACATTCATTAATCTAAACTCCAGAAAACTAACCCACACTTTACAGCATTCAGCATTGAGTGTAAATATTACACAGAAGCCATCAAATTAATCGATAATGAGAAGTCTATCCACACATTCACACACATTATTTATTTAAATATTAAAATTTCGAAACCTCTTTAACCTAGACTGATCTACCTTATACAATGCAATCTTTATTCTATTTTTTTTTCCTTATAATATTGCTGTTGTTCAATAGTCATGTTTGACACACTTACATTTGTACTGTTACTGAGAAACATGATGTACTGTGCATAACATTAATTTATTTTTAAAAAAATACACACTGATGAAGTTGATGGGGAGCAAATAAACGTCCTAATGAATCTGTAGTTGTTCTGTGCTCTCAGGGTTTTTGTATGCTGCTGATAGTGCTAAGCATAACAATGACAGAGTCTCTGAGAAGAGACCTTGGCAAATGTTATCAGTGTACAATGGTATCTGGCCTGCTTAGGGCAGTGTGACCAGGACCAGGAGAGATTCTTCTGTAATCACATATCATATATATTGTAACTTTAAATACATTTGAACTATTTTTAACTTTTCCACATAATTTATTTCTCATGGAAATATCTTAAAAAACACATAAACTATTTTTTGCACATGTAAATTGAGAGGTTTGAGTGTTTGTGGATCAAATCAATATGGTCTACGTCGGCTGTTGTAATTTCTTAATTTTTAGTTTTTTTAAACTATTGTTCTGTTGTCATTTTACGTGTTTGAAATAGACATCAATCAATCTATCAAAGTGAAGAAAAGTTAACAATGCTAATTACAATCAGATAATATTATACTATTGTTTTAAAATATGAACATACAATATCTTACTAATATTTATTGTAAAAACTGCTCTAGTTTTGAATAAATAAAATGTTTTAAGCTGCTATGTATAGACCGACCATTAAATAATGTATTCGTGTGTATTGTACATTATATGATAATTTGGTGGACAATGATGTGCCATTTGTTCACTGTGCTGTTGGTCCACTGCAGCTAATGGAGATCTGAAAATAAAAATGATTTTTTTTCCCCCCCAATCCTTCTTAGATAGATAGATAGATATAGATAGATAGATAGATAGATAGATAGATAGATAGATAGATAGATAGATAGATAGATAGATAGATGGATGGATGGATGGATGGATGGATGGATGGATGGATGAAGTGGTATGAGCCTCAGACCATGGATATCACCTAAAGAATCTTTTTCTCACACTTCTGTGTAATGCTTGAAATTAGATTTTCACAAACACAAAGAGAATCTAATCAAGCTGATAAATAATTTACATATTTTTTTATGCAGCTTTTGTATGGTGGTGAGGGCTGTGTGTGTGGTCCCAGGTCTGGGGGCTCTTGGCTCTGTCTGGAGAGCATCTTTTCCTGTGGTCATGTGTTTTTTTTTCTTTCTTTTCTTCCTCTCTGGCACATTCTGAGTCCTGGGCATTAACCCAAACACTCCAAGACCAACACCAGCCAACAAGGGACACTACTGGAAGCATATGTTGGTATTGGCAGGGATCATTTAGACAGGACAAATAGGGATAGGCTACAACAGTGTAAATTAACAATGCTAATTAAAATCAGATAATAATTATTACTATTGTTTTAAATATATGAACATACATAATCTTACTACTAATATTTATTGTAAAAACTGCTCTTAGTTTTGAATAAATAAAATGTTTTAAATATACATTTAACTTTTAATTCTGAGAGAATTTCACAGTTCACCTGTACCTTATCAGAAACAAGCTCTTTTAACTTGGATATTGTACATATAATTAGAAATGGATTAAAAAAAATTCACGTAAACTTCCTGCAATCAGCGCACAAACCCCACAGGGTACACACTGTATAGAAAATCAAGAATACACACAAACTGTTGTGTTTACTGCACATCACTTGAAAGAAAATGTAGCTAAATAGGCAGAAGTAAAAAGTCTTTCCTGCTCAGCATTGAAAAGGAAACTAAAGATCAATAAGAAACTAGAGGAATAACAACTCACTTCATTGGCTTTCATTTATTTTATTTTTTTTACTGCTCACATAAAATCTATAGTTGCTAAATCAATGCAGCCTTGTGAAATATTAACATTTTCACCCTTTTACGGTTTAAATCATCTCATTATTTGCTTTTGTCTCCATCCAGTCATTAGTAGATGTCAGCGAGAACACACGCCTGGTTTATTCACTGTAAAGTGTTTAAGTAGATCAGTAGTGTGCGACTGCATATTTTCTGCAGAGACATTATTTCTTCCCTCAGTTCCTCCTGGCAGAGATCTGAGTGTTTGACCTTTTTAAAATGCAAAGCATTTCTTCTTCTCCAGAGAGTGAATGGGAGGCTCATGATTGTGCTACTAAACTTGAGGGACTTATAGCTGTAACTCGCAGAAAGGGAGAACTGTTCTACACCTGCTTAAGTCTTGACTTAGTCACAGGGTTACAATAACACCTGCAAGGGTTATGTTAATCTTTAAAGGCGGGTGATTCTTATGCTGCTTCCGTTATCGTGTTCAAAAGAAAATTTCACTGCAACCTTGAATCAGTTTTCTTACACGTAAATCCACTTATTGCACAGCCCATGCCTTACTCGGTTTGTTGCGTTGTTGAAATAAAATAGAAAATAATAACAACTCAACTTCATTCACAAAATCCCTACCTTTAGTAATGTGATTGCCAAACACTGTTTGTATCCACAGTTTTCTTATGTTAATGCCCAAGGGTAACCACATTTTCTCTCTTTCAGCACTTGCTTTGATTTGATTTATTTTTTTTGAAAAGGTAAAAACAAAAACAATACTTGTAAAATAAAAGGAATGTCAATAAAACAAGGTAATTTTCAAAACAAGTCAAAACACAAAGATTTCAATAAAACATTTACACGTTCAAAAATGGAGTAGGAAGACGTCTGACGTGTTTAATCCTACCCCTCTTATAACCAGTATAACCAATTTATCTAAGAGCTACTTATATATTTAAAAAAAAACTCCAGTAAGTTCATTTTGTCTTCTTTTTTCAAATATATGTTAAGGTTTCATTTATTTAGACAATAAACAAAACCTTAACATATACTTATATATACATACACATACAGTATTTGCACTCATACATACTGTATATATACAGATATTCACCTATGCATACATATATACACACATTCAATTCAATTCAACTTTATTCATATAGCACACGTTACAATAGTCATCTTGAAGCGTTACATACAAACACATTATACACTACCCATATACAAGGTAATATTACAGTATACATATGAAAACAGTATATTTATATTCATAAAGGTGAAGTTTTCACCAATATTGTACATAGAACCACATTTCTATACATTGCTATACCCATCAAACCCTTAAAAGCAAGTATTATCATACAGTAATATCACAACCAGGGATCAATCATTATCTACAGACACAAAGTGGAGATTGTGTTCAATTGGCGATTGAACAGTTTACAACACACTCTATATGGAGTATTGTAATAACAAGGATCTCTTGGGAGTTTCATTTGCATTAAATAATAACATCAGATTGTTAGGCTCTATGTAGCACATTTACTGCACACACAAACGCCTGAACACTAGATTTATTGCAGATTGTATTTCAAGTGTTGGCCACATAATTATTACTCTGACCGCATCACATCTACATTCCTCAGCATCAAGGTTGCTCCTATAGATTAAACAACCTTTAATGGTCTCTGAAATACCGTCATTGTCTTATGCTTGCGACTCTGAATACAAATGAGCCGGCGTTACTCCTTTGGTAGAAAATAGTGAAAACACTCGACCCGTGTGTGTCCCTGCTGTGAATCTTTCTGCTTCCATCTTCTTCATGTACTTTTTATGGCTGTGCATAAAGCACAAATAACCAAACTCATATGATGACTTAGTAGAATTGAGACTGACAAACTGCACAATCCCTTAAATGCTTATACGTAACTGCGCTTAAAAAGGCTAATTTCATTAGATTTAATCAGCCATTTCAGGTTTTTCTTTTACAAACAGCTTTCTGGCTTCAATTTCCCATATTTGACGATTATATGAAATGAGCAGGACAAGTTATTTATGGAGATTTAAGGTTGTGGGCTCAAATCGAAGCCTTTTCTGTTCTCAGCAATGTTTGCATTTAAAAACAGGGCAAATAATTTGATTATTCCAAACACATTTCATAGTCATGTTTTCCTCTGTAATTAACAATCCAAGTGACCTAGGGATCGCGTTGTTGTCACATTCTAATCATCCAAAGAAGCAGATTGTGTTAAAGTAAGAGGTGGAGCATCCCAAGCAGTGATGAAACACTCGGTAATGTTTTACACAAGTTAATCCAGGGCACGCTAGTTTGAAGCTATGAATGTGTGTATATGTCCAATCCTGCATGTGCACACTTTTTTTTCTCTATCATGAAATATGCCGCAAGACCGTATACACATTCCTAGTCATTGAAATGCAGCTACAACTGTTAAAAATACAATATAACTGTTGATATATTTGTCCAACCTTGTAAAAACGATATTTATTCCTGCCCTGTTTCTCTCTGGTGGGATACTAGAACCGACTGCTGCTTGCAGGTCTTTGTTTACGACCAGCCTAATGTAATTATTCTCACCACCTACACACACATTAGCATGCAAACTGGGTTGGAGGGTCGAAAAATACACGCAGAAATGTGATTTGGAGCAAAGATAGGTCTGGTCTTTGGAGGCAAGTGCCTTCACGGCGTTGCCAAGCTGATGGACCACAAACACACACGCACACACACACACAGCTGTAACTCACACACTCTAAACACATTATTACATGAACAGTGGGAATATACACAAGATACGAAATACACTAGCCAAATGAAATGGGATGTGAGGGGTGGAATTGAGGCTGACTCTTATCTCTTCTGAGCAAACTCCTGGAGTGTTCTAGGACGTTATCTAGTCCTCTGTGGAAATGAGATAGTGTTAGAGTTTTGAGATACTCTCGTATTCAGTACCTGAGATTGTATACAGAGAGACATAGTAAGAGGTTTTGCTTTGCTGAATCATTCAATCAATTTATTACAGATGAACAGAAAATGAATCAACAACAATATGAAGTCAATAGGAGAAGGCACTCATCTAAACACAGCTATGGGCCTCAGGGTCGCTCACCCCTGGGCCTGGAACGTAGTTTTCTTCTTCTCAGCATTTTTATTCTAATTTGTTATCTAGTGTTTTCTCCTCCCTTGGCTGGCACATGGCAGGGACAGTGTTCTTCTTTTGTTATATGATACGAAGACATTGTGATTGTCAGGGTCAAACATGAGCTCATCAAAAATAAAGATGTACACAAATTATATAGATTTTAAAAAATGTCTAACAGTATTTTCTAATTAGAAGATGTTTTTGCATTTACATATCAAACCATCAGTTATTATAGTTAGTTAAAAGTGACATTTACAAGCAACACAAATAATGTTCAAGATTATTGATTTATTCATTATTATAATTTATCATTTAGGTGTCCTATTGTGTCTGTTTATTTGATTTATTAGGTATATGTACTGTATACGAGTTTGTTATTTGTGTAGGAAGTTAAATTTAAAATAGAATTATTCTTCCATTGTTAATGATTTAGATTTGTACATTTTGGTCAAACTGTTTTTTTATTTTTTATGTTAATCTGAGTGTCCCAGTTATTTATATCTGATTTGTCTCTTTGCTTACGTACTTGTTTGTGTTATTGTTAGATTCAGATTAAGTTGAAGTCAGATGTTTGGTCCAAAAAATAGGTTTTGAGAAAGTTGACCTGAATATATTTTTATTATGGTGTAAATAGGAACTATTGGACATTTGATTATAGATGTTATGTTAAGAAAAACATAAATAATCATCCATATCAACAATTGCCAGCTTTATCAGTACAGTAGACAGAGGTGCCAGGTGACACCCAGCAGTTGGCTGCTCAGAGCATAAAAGACACTTCCAGCAAATAAAAGTAATCTGTGTGGAATTTTCTAAAAGATTCAAAAGAGTCTTTTAGGATTTGGGTTATTTTTTGTGATTAAATAAATAAAAAGGCTGTATTTCTTTCACCTATCTAATCTCATAAACCAGCAGCTTCATATTAACTCGTCTTTAGTTTATCTTGATAAATTAATCATAGCATGCCATAACAAGTTTTCAACCAGAACCAAAGATTTCAACCACTTGTCATTTGGTAATTATGCTGCATAGTAACCTTTTGAACCATGTTATTATACAACATGAAGCCTTTGTTGCTCTAAATTCTCATTCTATACCCATACTTTGATGATCACACATTTAATAAGTCATTTCTCCTTTGCAGCCTGCCTTCTCTGTTTTGTCTTTTATGGTTTTGTGTTTGTTTTATGTTTTTGTGTCTGTGTATTTTAATTTTTAAAATGTTTATACAATTACTTTGTTTTTACATTTGTGTGCAATAAATTAACCAATTGGTGCATTGTGTGTCTATTGTTGTGCTCTTTCTTTTTTTTATTAGAATACTGGAAGAAAATGTAAAACATGTTGTTTCGAGTTACAAAAAACAAACATAGCTATTATATAACTCACTTTCTTCACTTTTGGCTAATTTACCTCACATCAAAGACAAATATTTTGATTAAAACATCAAGTTTTAAGTAATTTGGTTGTATGTAAAAAAAAAAAAATATTTTATGGCTAAATCTAAATGTAAATGCAAATTTAAATGTGTCGATTTAATATTTAGAAAATATTCAATCATTTAGGAAGCCACGCCCATTTCCAGTGGTCTCAAATTACAAGGCCCCGCCCACTTAGAAATTATGACCCCACAGGGTGCGCTACAGTATGTAAATTTGGGGCACCTGCAGAAATGTTATGTTTTATTTTGTGTGTTTTTAGTAAAGGGTAAACAAAAATTACCGTACTTGAATAAACACAACCACAGAGTTCACTAAAACGATGTATTTAAGACTGAAATTTAGGTCAAGCAAAACAGTTTTTCACAGACATTTAAAACAACAACTTAAATTTGAATTTTTTGGATGTGAGTGTGCATTGCTTATAGCTATGGTATTACCACAAATATCTATCAGGGCCTGTTTAAACACAAATAATTTAATAACAAGTACAGAAAGTAATTATTGCTATCAATTTTTTTTTTTTTACATATACATACACATTTTCTTAATGGGTTTAGTTGACAATTGTCTCAGGCCTATGATGTATAATAACGATCATATCAATGCGCTTTCAAGTCAATCATCAAAGAATAGATAAAAAAAAAAGTGCACAAGTGACATCTGTGTGATACATTTTCTACACAAAAGAACCAGAAGAAAAAAAAAAAATCTGCCCATGACATATTAGTAAAGCATCCCAGCAGACAAGTTCCTTCTTTTAAACGACAAACACAAACAATGTTTCCTGGCAAACACAAACCTTCCTCCTCTTGTCACTGTGCTTTTGACAGTTGGGCAAATCTGCCGTTTGTTTTGAAGGCATTTTGGTTCTGTAACAGAAGCAAAAAAAACAAACCTCTCAACTCTGCACATCAAAGATACAAATGCACCTGTGAATAAAATCACAGCAAATGGTAAAAATTCCAGACTGGTGGGTCCCTTACACCAAAGCGGTGGGATTCAAAGTGTGTGATTTAATATTCATGTATTGCAAGGCTTTGGTGGTTGAATGCTTGTTTTGAGAGATGTGTCTTTTGTCCTTGGGAGATGGATTGATATTCCACCAAGCAACTGTACTTTCATGTACTTGTGGTGATTCCTTGATGTAAAACATCACGCACTTTGCATCTTATGGCACATTCAGTGCACACTTATGACTGAGGCACCTTATTTCAGCCTGCGCTCCTAAGATTGCACTCAGCTGTGAAGTATTCAAAACCTGGCTGCTATTCAGACAACACTAATGAGATATTTTTGATTAAGAAGTGATGGTGGCTTCTGCACAGATGAGTATTATTTCAGCTTCTCCACCTGTCAAGGCACCTGCAAGAACCAAACATGAGCAAACAGTGCATTCTTCTTTGATCTGCTCCCTTTTAAACAAAACTACTGCAAATTCAATTCATAAGTTATGCTTCCTTTGATCAATTAGATTTTATTAACTAGTTTAATTCAGAATTTATTTATTACAATGAAGATCTTAGCCAAAAAGTCATCCACTTACATGGAAAAGAGCAAATGCAACATTAATGTGCCCTAGTTTGCAGCTCCACATATAAATGATTATATATAAATGATAAAATATGTGAGTATATCAGTCACTGTAGGATTTTTACTTAAATTTTGTGGAATAATTTGAAGAAAATTTTGAAAAAATGTAGAGTTCTTTCAACAATTTGAGATTAAAAATGACTGCCGTCAGGTGATATAAGAAGTAGAAAACTGAGCTCTGCAAACATTGTGGATTTAAATTGCATTTTTGTCTTGGAGGGGCTGAGATATATACAACTGAATTAGTTGGTTATTTACAAATGTTTCATGTTTTTTTTCTATAATTTTGTTTATTTCAGATTTTAGCCAAAAAGTCATCCCTTTATGCCAGGGGTGTCAAAACTCATTTTAGTTCAGGGACCAAATACAGCAAATGAACTTAACTTAAACATAAATTAATAATGTTCCCTATAGTTTGCACTTCCTTTTTTACTGCATTTTAGTTGAACTAGAATTAGATTTCACAAGTGAATGTATAGATATACAGTTGTTTATGATTGTGTGTTGTTTTATTTTATGTTTTAAAAAAAAATAATATAATAATTAAAAAAATTCAAAAATCTATTTTAAATTTTCAGAAATTTCAGCCCACATGGGGTCCTGACCCAAGGTTGAAAAACACTAACTTAGTGGCTCATGAATAGATTTTTTTTCTATAGTTTTTATCATTTCTGGACCAGACACTTTAGATCGACACTTTATTTGTTAATTTTCAACTATCTCTCTCTCTCTCTCAAGTACCCCTGTAGTGCCATTGCGTACCCCTAGGGGTACACATACCCCCATTTGAAAAAAACTGCCCTAAAGGGCCAGATTTGGCCTCCGGGCCTTGCGTTTAACTCATGACTTATGCCGTTGTGCTTGATTGTTTTGGGAAAAGGTACAGTATAGGCTGATAGCCATCCAAAGTGTAATCATTAGTATCCATACACCTTTGTCATCTGCACCTGCATCCCTGGATCAGTTTTTGCCCACAATGAGAGAAACAATCGCCAAGTAAAACCTCAAAGGGCTCCGACTCCACATGGACACTTCACTATATTTAAAACCAAACAAACTCCTTCAAGGTCAGAGCGGAGCTGTCTGCAGATCATCTTATTATAATAGTGAAAGGGAAGCTATGGGAAGACATTCCCACTCCCCAGTGAGTGATTCAAGAAAGAAAGCAGCTGGTCAAAGCATTCTCCCGAGAACACATCAGCCGTCGGAGAGAGTGAGTCAAAGATACTCTTCACTCAAGTGCTTTTCTCTGAGCTCAGGGCTCTCAGTCACTCCCACGCTCCCCCCTTCCTGTGCATAAGCGACACACACTAAGTTGGACTTACTCTGATAGTTGACGAAACCTGAGATAAGTCGAAAAGACAGAGTCAAAGGAAATGTTGTGTGCCAGATCTTTTCCTGCAATCAATCACTGAATGACAGAAGATTAACAAACAGGAAAGTAAATCAACAAGTACAACAAATCAATATGAAAAAGCGAGATAGTCATCTGGCAAAGCTTTTGGCTCAAAGTAACCCCTGACCTATACGTGCAAAGACCAATGGCCAATCACCAGAGAATGGAGCAAGCTGTCTTTGCCTTTTTGCCCATCCATCCATCCATCTATCCATCCATCCATCCATCCATCCATTTTCTGATCCGCTTTCTCCTTTTTAAGCCTGGTGCCAACTCTAGCTCTCATCCAGCAGGGGTTACACCCTTGACAGGGTGCCAGTCCATCACAGCATCCCTTCCTGATTTCCTTGCCTTTTGTAATTTTATCCAGTCGTTATCTCGCTCCTCTTCCTCCTCCTTGGCATGGGACGTAGCTTCTCTCTTCATGCTGAAGGCGTTCAAAAGAACTTCTCACTACACACCACCAAATACAGCCGAAGAAATCCATTTATTATTTCTATCTATTTTCACAAAAGCAACATTAGAAGTAAAACCAAGATGTCTGTCTGTTCTAGGGGTTAAATTGTGGAATTATGTCGATAAAGAAATAAAAAGGAGTGACACGCTATTTATTCTCCAAAGGAAAATGTCACAATATATTTTAGAGAGTTATGTGAAGCAGTAGAAATATGTTTGTGTTCTCTGTTAAAGGCAACTCAAATGTACTTTCTTTTGTGTGTATTATTGAGAAAGGTAACTTGAATGTTATGGTTTGTATTTTTAAATTGTGATTTATGCTTGAATATTTTTTTCTTCGACTGAAACAAACAAAGAAACTGAAACTGATGCTGTGCCTCAGCTCTATACGTATACTTACTTATACCTACGCAAATTTCCTAATGCACAAAACAAATCATGCAGTATATGAAATTATAAATCACCAGCTAAACTTTACTAATAGTAAAACCTCTTTTTGAATCACTGAAACTTGTATATTGAACTGCCAACCTTGAAACTGCAAGCGCCTGGAACATTGAGATATAAGATAGACAAAACACCTCCATGCTGTCACCTTCCTCCTAACTATAAACCAGAACAAGGTGAGAGTACTAAAAGAATTGAATAACGTGAATATTTTTTGTGGAGTGGATTTAAAAAAACAAAAGTTTTAACTCGAAATATATACTGTCTTTCAGTTTACTAAAATCTTAATAACCAACTCTAATTTAGTATCCTAATTAATTTATTTTTTGAGTTTGACTTAACTTTAAAAATATACTTTCAGTTTACTTAAAATGATATCTTGATACCTAAAAGTATACCCAACTCTGATTTATTATCCTTTAGAGCAGCGATTCTCAACTGGTGGGTCGGGACCCAAAAGTGGGTCGCAGACCTGTACTGGGTGGGTCGCGGAAAGCTGGTCAAAAGTAAATAAATACGTAATGTCTCTCATGCTGGACTTGTTTTTTATTTTGAAAGAAACTTTGGACAGGGACATTTATTGATTTGTTAAAAAAAAAAAGGAATACAAATGTGTTTTGGTTGGTTGAATTCTAAAAAAAAGTGGGTTGCAATTCAATGCCGTGGCAAAACGTGAGTCCCAGGGTGACACCAGTTGAGAACCACTGCTTTAGAGTTTGACTAAGACCTGAACTCTCTCAAAGGTATACCGTACCTGCTTGTGTGTGCATTAAATGATGCATTTGTGCTGTAATTACAGTTTCTGAAAGGGCATATACGCCATTCGACGCGATTTCCTAAATGACCTCTAAAGTGTTCAAACCCTGTTGCCTTGTCATTATGACAACACGTTATTGCATTAAACGACTGAAAAGTGCAAATGCATTTTGCTGTAGATACATGTCAGAGGGATGACAATCCAGACAGGCTATGTTGCATACGGTAACGCCTAAATAACTTTGCCCGGTCACATTTTAATTCAATGAAAAGATGTATCCAAAATGTGACTGATAGTGTACTGTATGTACACAACAATATTTTGACAATATTACTTGGCTATAGATACAAAATTGACTTTTGGCAGCTTGCATGTTCGGGGCAATGTGCACGAAACTGATGTTATCTGAGTTCACTGGAGTCCAAAACACAGGAACACAAACTATCATTTTGAGCATTGAGTGCAAAACTGATATCACCGTCCGAGTCCCTTCATATCAAACAGTTTAGTGTTATGAGGAAAAATGTGGGAAGCAGGGACGTCACTGCATTCAACCGTTTGCTCATATATGATCAAATTAATGACATATATTAACATAATAATATTGATCCAATTCTATTTAAAACTATTATTTATTCAAACTCTTATTTAGTTACAATGTTCTTCAACTTCATATAGCTGCTTTTGAGTTTCTAGGTTTATGAGTTTTTCTACTGTATTTATATTTTTTAATATGGGACTCAGTACATAATTTTGTTCACACATAAATGACTATTAAAAAAAAAATCCTTGAATTACCTTAAGTTAGTAATACTGTTCAGTTAAAACCTGTTATGATTCTTAACATTAGCATTCAATCTTATGTTTTTATAATGTGTCATTTTGTATTGAATAATCAGAGATTCTGAATGACTATTTTAGTGGGATGTAGACATTACAGGAGATGAATTCCTCTATAGTGTGTTCTGTTATAGCCGACTTGAGTTGTGTTGAAATTAAATAAGATAAGCCATTAGCTTGATCAGTTGAAAACTACCGATTAACTGCTTTTTTAAGAATTCATCTTAGTTGGGAACATCACATGATTATAAAAAGGTATTTTCAAAACATTTTACTTTATTAATACAGATTGGAACTTTATTTATTTAGAGACAATACAAAGTTTCAATAATAGTTATTTTATCCTTACTTTTGCACTGAATAAAAACAGATATTTTTCTCTGACTATTTTTCTTAACCTTGCATATTATTGTGGGGTTTTGGGCCATTTTTCACACAACTGAGGCCCACACAGTGCATCATGTAGATAGGTCTCCATCTGCTGGCAAGAATGTGAACTACATAAGACCACATAAAGGTGATTGACTAATATCCAATAACTATAACTGTGCCACTGAAATACAGCACTTACTGTATCTACATAATGGGATGTTAAGGTTGTATAAGAAAAAGCAAGTATTCTAAGCAGCAATCCTGAGAAATTCCAGCCTCCTTTTTTTTCCACCCCAGTTTTTGTTGACAGACGTACGTTCACATATAAGATGTAAATCACAAACACCAAAAAATAACCCCCAAAACGTCATTGTAAATTAGCAAATTAGGTCTTTATTTGAGCCTCCTTAAACTTCTTAAGGACAGTTTCTGTCACCAGGAAATGAACAGCAGGAATTGTTGGAGCTTTAAGTGTTAATTTGTTGCTTTCTTTTACACTTGAAGGATCAGAACCATCTTTTCCAAACCACATAAATTGCTCTTTTGCCTGTGCAAACGATGCTTTTGCAGACTTTTCATGGTGGTTATGTGGAAATCGCCTGGAAGCCGATGGACAATCCACAGCTTGTTTTTCCATAAAGTCTGCCTGGTAGATGGTAAAACTCCCACCTGTCATTTCTGCACGGCTATCACTGCCTTCTTGGCCAATAAAGAAATGAGAGTTGTGCTGTCTGCGATCATCAGGACACCTTTTCCGGCCCACGCCCTGAATGATAAGAAATATGAAAAGTTTCCTTTAAGTTTGATGTACATAACTGAGCAATAGCATCTACTGCAGCCATGGGCCGCATACGGCCCTCAGTGTAGTTATTTGTGGCCCACAAAGCACAGCCCCAAAAATTGTAATTCAAGAAGTTGGAAGGAATATGAAGCCCAACATAATACACAAATGCACAAAGCACACAAAAACACACAGAAAAATTAAAAAAAAAAAATACACAAAATGACTCATAAAACATAAAAAGGCAAAATGACTACAAAACAACCACACAATACAGAAGTAATTAGCCTTTATTTAGTCAGGAGAACCACATTGATATTAATAATCTCTTTTACAAGTGTGTCCTGGCAGCAGTACATAAAAAAAGTTTTTCAGTGTCAAAATAATACTAAAATATCCTTAAAACAAAGAATAGCTCCAAAGACACACCAACTGTTAACAAAATTTCACAAAATGACAGGAAAATACAGGAAACTACAACAAAAATAAAAAGTGACCTTAAAAATGCACAAATCGACAACGAAAATGCAGCGAATGACAGAAAAATACACAAAATTACACCAAGAATACACACACACAAAAAAAGAAAAAATACATATGACTCCAAAAACACAACAAAACATGAAAATCACAAAGACAAAACCCTTTCCCCCCCTGTATTAATGCTCAGATTGGTCATTATTCTAAATGCTGACATGAATGTTATGACCATTTGCCCATCCCTGATCTATTGCATGCGTACCTGTGAGAAGACAGCAACGTTGTCTCTGATTGCATATTTATTATCATGGTCTGAGAAAGGAAAATCTCTGGACTCCTGCAAAAGTTTTCACATGGAAAGCCAATTGAGTACGCAAAATAAAACGTACTATTTGAGGCTTCACACTATGACTATAAAGTAGGGATATCAATGCTAAACATTGTGTTACCTAAACACAAACCTCCAGATCTTTACACTTAGGATACCGCACAAAGTGCAGAGCCTGGGGTGATGATGATTCAACCTGGGTCAGCATAGCCCCAGTGCTTGTACACGACTCCCGAACCCTTGCCTCTTTTTCTGGTAAGACTCGGTGTGTAAACTGGAACAAGGACCAAAGTTACTCAGCATTTGTCGTGATCAATGGAATCGTATAAATATTCCTTTTCTTACCCATTTGCCTCCATTATCGACAGAAAAATGCTTCTTTCCACTTTTCACCATGGTGTAACTCCTCTGGATGCTGGGGCTTTAGAATAGTGTCGCCAGTAAAACAACTTAACTCGTCAGGTCACTATGGAAACGTGGAGCTGACAAAAACAAAAAGCCTGAAATCTGATTCGTCTGCCACGGAGATGAAAACACAACAAAACCTATTGCGTCTCAAAACAAATTCCAACACGGAACATTTCATTAGAAATACACGATTCATTGGTGCAGGACAGAAATGCATTATGCAGTTCATAAGAAATTACACAATACTAGTGCAGTGCCCGTAGGAAGTATGTATCGCTATCGAAAAAAAGTGGGAGGTTAAGGAGCTTTTGCTTTTTTAGCCATTGGGAAAAAGCAAAAACAAACGTTTTGAAGGCTAAATCTGGTTAGATTTCTGTTTTGAGGATAATTACAGGGCATGTACGTATGGTCGAATATTGTAATAAGTATGAATTTGTTATCCATCATGGTTATGCTGTTGCATTGGTGTTAAACACAAACCCTTGGTATGTTTAAACAAACATGGTAAGTTTTGAATAATTCATTTTAAGACAGATATTGATAAGGTAGATAGAGAATGACGGCTGTCGTAGCACAGTGATGATTTTATAAAATGAGAAATTGTTCAGTAACGGTGAAGGTTAGTGTTGGCGAGGGTCATTTAAAGGACGGACGGTTCTTCTGGCAAGCAGGCTCGTCCTTACTCTTCTGTTTGGCCGTGAGGTGGGGTATGTGTGGCGGGTCCCACACACACACACAGAGAGAGAGAGAAACACTTCACTCCCACATTCACATACACAACCTGTTTCTTCACCGTCTCCTCTGGCCCCCTCCCCTCCTCCCTCCCTGCAGAGGCAGCAGGAGGCGAACCTTAAGGGCAGCGCCATCCTGTGGCTGATCCTAAAGACCCATTCCCTGTGCCAACGTGCTGTTGTATTAAATTGAATGTTGTTTGTTGGTTTTTGTCGCAATGTTTTTTTTAACCTCTTCTTCCAACCCATTATTTAATATTTCTCATCTAAGAAACAGAGTGCTGCCCACTGTATTCCTGTACTTGTCCCCGCATGTGATATGTTATCGTCTTTCATGTTTCTTGGTCGGAATGCATCTGAAACTGAATTGCCCCTCGGAGAAAAATAAAGTTTTCTGAATATGAATAACATTTAAGACACTTTTAGTCCCTCCTATCTCCTTTCCTATCCACTGTTCTTTAACCCCTGGAAGTCTTTAAGTGGTGGCCGTGATAAAAGAGCGTTTCAATTTTCTTTAAACTGAGGAAAGGATATGGGGCAGTCGGATTAGTACGTCACCTAGTGGAAGTGTGTCTGATCTCAAAACAAAGTGATCACCTTATCCTAGCTCCTCTCCTTACACCTTTCCTTAACCCCGTGACGTCATCCACGGGGTTAAGGCGCGAATGTGACTGTGCTTACTCCTCTTCCGGTGGACAATTTTATGAAATAATTAATTAACGGCATCAGTGCAGTCCAAACAAATCCGATGTTGCACACCTATGAACCAAGCAGTAGCCATGTTGAAAGTCTCAGCTCTGTCTGTCCCCGAACCACAGAGATTTCTTGCTTTATGGTCACAAAGTTAGCAGATTTTCAGAAAACAAAGACCTTCTAATCTACATATATCTATTTACCCTTTTAACAACCCACAGCCTGAATATAACACATTACATTAAAGCTAAGTCCAGGAATTAGATGAATTTATATTGTATTTCTAAGTGAAAACATAGGAGATGTGACTGTTTTCATAAAGCTTTTATTTTGTAATTGCAAAATAAATTAAAAAATCTTGTCAAACGTGCTTCAAAAATACTGTAAAACTGAGGAAGTTGATTCAGTGGGTCAAAATGCTATAGAATATACACAAAGAGGATATAAATGAAAACATTTTAAAACTAGTCCAAATGGAGTCTGTCTAATATGGGATAAAATAAAACAAATACAAGCAGCAAATGTTATTTAATAAATATAAAAGTTGGTTCTTGATTTTCTATGATAGTTTGCAGCAGAGACGAGGCTTCACGCTCAGAGTTCCTGAGGAGCATCGGTGGTACTGTTGATGCCTGAAGACATGACGACAAGAAAAAACCAGAGTTCATTAGAAAATTGCACTTCTTTTAGCCTTGAACAACACAAAGCTTCAACAAAACAAGAGAACTTAAAATCAAAACAAAGGTAACTTCTCTTTTTATTATAGTTTTCATTCAGATATGATTATAGCTGCTTGGTGAAAAGGTAAACAAAGGTTACAAGCAAAAACTAATTTCTTCCTTTAAGCTTCCATTTGCTTAACACAAAGTCTTGCATCAAAAAATGTGTTAGTCGCTGATCATTTTAGACGACTTGATTAAAAGGCCATATTTCTTCTCTCAGTTCATTTTTAGCAAAATGTAGCTACTATTTTAAATTAGAACTTCCTTTAGCGTGTGAACTGTAAAACCTCTTTGGAAAGCCAAAGCCTTAAGACACCCAAGAGCGTTTTTTGTTAAGGCAGCTTTTATGTTCAAAATTTTTAAGAGTCGGCCATCTGTTAACAATAATATCAAATAATGTAGAGATAACGTGTTCTTACTTGTGTCAGATGAAAATGGTTCTTTTACAAACGTGTTGTCTTCAGAGGGAGTTCTGGTTTCTTTTTTCAGCTGCTTTTTCATCTGTTTGGTCAAATGGTGCCACCTACAAAAACATAAAGCAACATATTATCACAGTCACAGAGAATTTCATCTGTTTGTATTCACACAGAGATCACAGTGATTTATTCCCACCTTTCCTGTGTATCATTGTATCTATTCAGCCTTTCTGCGTCCTCACTCTTTTCCTCCATCCATCGTTGTAAAAGTCTTTCTTTCTCTGTACACGCCTGCTCCAGCGCTTCCGTTAGTCTGGCCCGTTCCTCACGCAAAGTCGTCAACTCTTTGGTTTGACACTCTACCATATACTCCAACTCTGACAGGCTCTCTTTCAGGCTTTTGCTTCCTTTGGCTAAAGCCAGTGCCTCTTGACGGTGCAGGGAGGCACTGAAATATCCAATACTTACGTTATCTTATAATGTAGTTCCATTACTAAAGCCTCAAAATGTTGGATGTGAGGTGAATATTTTTTAAACCCAGCACAAAACCCCAAAGAAGAATTATTTAAAGCATTTAAAAAACATGTTAAGATTCAGAAAATAACCAAACAGTCACACTAAGTCAAATATTCTATAAAATCAGGTTTAATTTAAATGCTGTTGGACTAATAATTTTGAATTACCGTGATTGCCAGTAGCGCAGTTCAGCCTCTTTCAGATTGAGGGCCACGGTCAGGTCAGAAACAGTCTGAGACAACTGTGGAGGTAAACAGACTGATTGAGGTTAAAAGGTCTTATACTGCCTCAGAGAAGCCCAGCCAATGATGACAGAGGGTGAAATTCAAGGTTTAAATCAGAATGAAGCATGTGCCTAAAACTTTAAAACATTCTGCAACGCCTAACTTTTTAGGGATAATGTCAGATGAACCAAAAGCAAACTCCTTTTGCTGAGCGTCGAACTAAAAATCTATAAATCAATGTACTTTTAAATGGGTTATGACTCTGAACGTTTGGAAGCTGAAACAGTATTCCATGAAATGATAAAACGCAGTCAAGCTTTGTGCAACTTTATAGCATTTAAGCTATATATGCAAACAGGAAAAAGGTAAAATACAAATATAATATAAAAAACACAAACAATTTAGATTTAAAATGTACAAAGACTTATTTAATAAATACGTTTCAACAGTGAACAGAATATCTAATGGTTTATATTTTGGATTATGTAGGTAGTGACGTTATTAACATGGACAGCAGGGGACATGACATTAGGATAGGATATTAGTTTAAACTCACCTTCTTTCCCACATGTTCACTCTCTTTCAGTTGAAGTTGGAGAACTGCAGTGTTACGTCCTTCTACTGGGTGATTTTCAAAGCTGAAATAATAATAACAATAATAATAATAATAATAATAATAATAATAATAATAATAATAATAATAGACAAAAGAAGCAGTTAAAGCTGTAAATCACTGACCACAAAGAGAGTGCCAGAGCTAGAATAATAATAAAAAAAGGTGTAAAACTACACAAAGTTAAATCCTTTAATTGATCATAAAATACTGTAAATATACAGTAGTTGAGAATGGGTTTACTGCAGTGTTACAAATATATACATCAGAGGAAATAACTAAGTATTGAGAGCATCCACACAGGTAGATATATTTGTAATGTGACTATTTACGCCAAATTTTCAGATATATGTTACTAAACAAACAATTAATTCATAAAATGAATGTGTAAGTAAATACAGTTACATGTAAAAACAGGATAAAGATTTATTTATTTTTTTTAATTAAAAACATCAAAGAAAAGATGGGGCTATAATTCAATTAAATGCAAAAAAGCAGCAGCTGAAATAGTCAGTAACGTCCCATAATCAATATCAGGTTTAGTTTGAAAATTATTTCTAATTACTAATCAGGGTGTCAAATCAGTTGTTTCTAATGAAGGGTGAATTTTGCAAAAACAAATGTCATTACCAACAAAAGCTTTAAAGTTTTTTTTTTATTTACTTCCGGTGTTCAAAATCAATTTCCTTTGTAAAAAACAAAAAAACCTAATGAACTAATGGAGTGAAATAACTCTTCAACATCATGAGAGAAAAGTAAGTGTTGCTTTTCATGCTTTCTGCATTAAGTAAAGAACTGTTTAAAAATATATACAGTATGACATTTAAAAATAAAATAAATATATAGACTTTATAGGTAAATCGGCATTTCTAACCTTTTGGATTGAACATCTTCCAAAATCTGTTGACGCATTTCCAATCGCTCCTCCATTTGAGACACTGCAAGATAATAATGATCAGCATCCTTAGTTTTTACAGTATTCCAATGGTCACAGGTTACAAAGTCATATGAAATAGAAACTTCATCTTACAGATTGTGAAAATACCAACAAACGGGAGTCGTTCCCTCGTGTCTCTGCGCTGCAATCGATCACACACGTGTCTTTTCCACGTTGCCATTGTTTAATAAAAATGCTAATAATAATAATAATAATTCTAAATCTATAAAATGCAACTGTGTCCAAATCCTAGCAGGGTGACAACGTTTCGTATTTGTTTGCAGCCAAAGTAAAACGTGGTTGTCATCCACAATTTCACCATTAGGTTTCACAGCCCCACCCTTAATCAGCAGCTCAACACCCCCCTGCTGGATAATATAATATAATATAATATAATATAATATAATATAATATAATATAATATAATATAATATAATATAATATAATATAATATATAATATAATAATGTAATGTAATGTAATGTATGTAATACTACAATACAATACAATACATATATCTAATTTATAATCTCATTAATATAACATTAATATAACATAATATAATATAATATAATATAATATATATAATCTAATAATATAATCTATAATATATATAATATAGTATAATATAATATAATATAATTAATACAATACAATACAATATATAATATAATATAATATAATATAATATAATATAATATAACATAACATAACATAATATAATATAATATAATATAATGTAATGTAATGTAATGTAATGTAATATAATATAATATAATATATATAATATAATATAATATAATTAATACAATACAATACAATATATAACATAATATAATATAATATATATAATATAATATAATATAATATAATGTAATGTAATGTAATATAATATAATATAATATAATATAATATAATATAATATAATGTAATGAAAAAAAAGTTCTTTTTTAAATTAAATTCTTCCAACTATTTCTAAATAGTTGGAAGAATTTAATGTTCAATGTTAAAATTGAATCAAAAGATTTATAATTTTCTTGTCTTTTTAATTCCTCTTGTGAATAAAAGCCTGAAAGTCATTTTATTTTTATTCAACTCAAAACTGTCCAAATGATTTATAAAGCATGTAAAGGTTCACTTCCAAAAGGGTTGCAGAAAAGATTATTAGAGAGAGAAGGGGAATATAATTTAGGAGGAAAACTGCATTTCAACATCCAATATGCTAGAACAACAGTGAAAAAGAAGAGTATAACAATAGCAGGGGTTGAATTATGGAACTGCCTAAAGGATGAAATAAAACAAAGCACCAACATGAACCAGTTTAAAAAGCTTTTTAAATCATATATTGTTAGTAAGTATAAGAAAGAAGAGCAATAATTTTACCTAGGACAGCATTAATATATGATGTGTATATCATGGTATAAAATATATGAATATTTAAACATAATAAAAGTTTTTTTTTTATTAATTTATATAATGCCACTCTAAATTTAATTGATGAAATTTGTGTTATAAATATGAAATAGTATAATATTATTATGTATATATCATATACATTCTTATGTACAGTATGTATGTATGCTTGATGTGAATGTATGGACTGTATATATAAAACTTGTGCAGAATATATATTGAATGTATATTGTGAAAATATTAATGTTATTTTTTGTGTATGATATTATGTAGAGAATCTTGTTTTGTTTTGTTGTGATGGGGTAAGTATGTATAAGCTTTGCTTCAACCTTTCAGCTGAAGAATTGGACAATTGAGTGTTTGTTCTGTACTTTTTTTTGTTGGTGAAGACCGCCGAAATAAAATTCAAATAAGATTTAAATAAAATAAAATAAATAAATTCAAATACATCTTCTTTGCGACTGCCAGAGCCGTTTAGAGAGAGAGTTGTCACAAAAAAAGCAGGCAAACTAGCTGTTTACGCTCATCTTTAAAACTAATTTACGAAAATTAAATAAAAATTATGGAACTACCTAAACATATATTGTATATACACATACATATGACGGTGTACTGTATGAATATTGTAAATTAATGCAGTTATTGACGACAAATTACCGAAAATTCTGGAATCCTGGAACTATTTAAGTCTACATGAATCACGTGACCGTAAAGCGAGTTCTCCACTTTTCCAGGAATTACTGTCACAAGTACTTCCGGTTCAATCCTTCGTTTTTATTTTACTCAATCAACTAAAACATAAAAATACAAAAATCACAACTAACATTTTGAATATAAGTAAAATTAAAAAAACAATCATTGCCAATTTCCCTTTCAAACAAATACACATATGAGGTTTTTGAACGTAGACATTATATAGGTAGACGCCGCATCGTCTGCTGCAGCTCATTAGAGCGGTACGTCTATAGGGCGGCCATCTTGGAACGGTGGCAATCTCCCCTACAGTGCATTACATCTATAGAGGAAAGATGTATTTACACAAATGAAGTTGTCATTAATTGCTCAAATCTCAAGCAAATTTCACGGGGTTTATTTGTAGATAGATAGATAGATAGATAGATAGATAGATAGATAGATAGATAGATACACATAAATAGAACCCAGAAAACATTCAGATGCGCTCAGGTTTTTATAGACAACATTGCTTCAGGCTATACATTGCATTTAAATTAAAAAAAGTATTACAGTGAAAAAATGTGATCGATTTGCACAGCTGTAAAGCTCACCAAAAATGTATTTCTCAACAGCTTTCACTATACATTGCATTTGACAGTTATTATTATTATTATTATTGTATAATTGTACTACTACTGTATTATTGTTATTGCTATTCTTATAATTATCATTATATTATCATATTATTCTATTGTTTTTATTATTAATATTATATATTATAGTTACTGGTATTCTCATTGTATTATTATTATTATTATTATTATTATTATTATTATTATTATTATTATTATTATTATTATTACCATAACTATTATTACTGTCACTATTATCATTATATCCCTGCCATCCATTACATACACCACTGCCTCCAAACAGCACCGTTCCAAGATGGCGGCGCTGTAGGACGCGTCCCTCCACAGTCGATGCGCCGTCTACGTATATAATGTCTATGGTTTTGAAGCAATTTTAGTCCTGAACCCGGAAGCTCTATCGTCGCATTCAACACTAACGTGTGATGTGTAAACAAACTGCTAGAAGCTGACCGACCGACGAAGTTAGACATGTTTCTCACAAATAGGGTGTAAACGTATATATGCGCTTATTCAATTAAACATTGGCTTCTTTACGACTTTGTAAATATAAAGTTTGCTTAATTTATCGTTCGAGACGGCTAGCTGGCTAAGCTAACCAACCAATTGTATCCTACTTCGCGCTCATTAGAGCTGTGGATGTTTAGTTTGTGAGACAGTCCGTGTGCTCTGATGTGAAAGTGTCCAGTATGAGCACTTTAGCTGAAGGACGAAGAGAACCTGAGACTTCACTGGAAAACAATAGCAGAGATGAAACCAGTGGATCTTCCTCCATAGAGGACAGCAGCAAACATGTAAGTCTGAATTCAAATTATACAAACATCATATTCTGCATGTAAAGTGTATTAGTCAATGACATGTTATTGAAATAGCCTTATTTACGTATTTGCTTACTGGTTTAAATGGTTAGTAGGACATAGGGCTGGACGCTATGGACATAAACTCATATCTCGATATTTTTTCCCCTAAATGGCCATATACAAAATAAATCAATATTTTTTAACTCAATAAAGTCTCACCAGAAAAACAGTTCTAGGTTAAATTTGCTGATGCTAAATGCCTCACAGGCACAGTTACTAACAAACAGCTGCACAGTATGTGCCACTTTAGTATGTTTCTCCTCAAAGGGACAGCATGTGTGAGTGAGTTCTGTAGTGTGGCTTGTTAAGAGGAAGGTCTGGGTTAGAACGCACTCAGAAATCCATCAAACTGTGCTTTTTATGCTATTCTGAGAAGTACAGAAAGCAGTGACTCCTACAACAAGCATTTTAAAACAAAATAAGGTAAGGCCCACCACGTGACTTAAAGTACCGTCAGTTTTGTTTTAGCTCATATTTATTTAGTCTAACCCTTTTATTAGCCCTAACCCTAAACCAGGAAATACCCCAAAATGTTGATTTTTTTTTTTTGTCTATTATGTATTTTTAACCATAATCCTAACCCTATCCCTAACCCCAACCATAACCCAGGAAATATCCTAAAATGAAATTTTTTTTCGTATATGTATTTTCACAGGTGGGAATTTGCCGTGTTAAATATGTTAAAATAAAAAAATATTCATGACAAAAGCGGGATTCGAATCAACGGCAGTGGACGGGATAATTGTTGAGTCAGGCGCTTAGACCACTCCGCCATCCTGGCACGGTGAAAACACACGTTTCTGTATCAATAGTCCCGATGTCTATTGAAATGTTTTTGTATGAATAGACACTTCGATAAGGTAAATAGAAAACTCAATATATGTTGAATCTTGATATATCGCCCAGTTCTATTTCCTTTACGTATTTGCGTACTGGTTCAAATGTTTAGTGGAACAGTGTTGTTGTTGTTTGTATCACAACAAAGAAAAGTTAAGCCATGGTTTTTCTTATACACCTTTTCTTTTTTTTTTTCAGGAGTCAGCAGCGTGCTCAGAAAACAGCGAGATTAAGAGCAGTGCTGTTGTCAAGTACTCAGCTGTTCCACCTCCAACCACCTACGCCCTCCTGCAGGAGAAGACAGACCTGAAGCTGCCGCCTGCTAACTGGCTCAGAGAAAACTCCCAGCTGGGAGCGGCTGGTACTACTGTGTTAGGTTCCAGCAGCAAAAGCAAGCCTTTCTCCAGGTATTATTATCATTATTAGTGCTGCTATATAGACTGTGATCTTCTGTTTACTTGTTTGTATGGGTACTTCATTTAGTGCAACAGTTTTAGGCCGGCTACCGGACTCAAAACACCACTCACTTTTTTCTTCTTGTTGTGGACGCTAGTTGAAATTGCTACTGCTCTGTTATTCGTGAACGGATCGGGCTGAAATTATGTAGGTATAATCTATCGATGTGTACGCATCGATGCTCAGAGCTGGATTTTTGATTTGGGTCAAATATTCCGACGGTTGCTGGTACCAAATCATTGGCATATACCAATATACAAATGGGGCCTATTACCCCGTACGTGTCACGGGGACCCCAGGGGCCCCAATTTTCAAGATCGGAATGCTGTTTGGTATAAATATTCTATGAATAAATATGATGAAACGCTCAGAGCCTTTTTTTAAAAAATGGGGCCCACCCCCCTTTTCCGTTAATTTCCAAAGTTATGGGAACAAAGTAATGTAATATATCATTTCAGAGGTAATTCAACGTAGATTACGATTATACTATTCAATTAGGGACCCCGGGGCCCACTCCTCTTTTTTTGGCAATTTCCATTAAAGTCATTTTCTCATTTATCTGTGAGTCAAATATTGTGACAGTTGGTGGTACCGAATCATTGACACATACCAATATATGAATGGGGCCCATTACTCCATATGTGTCACGGAGGCGTCATTTGACTGAGTTCATCCAAACTTGGTGACTTACCTGGTGGAATGCATTCCCTTTGTTAAAAGTCATTTTCTCTATTATCAATTTAAAACATAGATTTCACTTTTAAGAAGTATAAATGTCTGTTTTCTATAATAGAAAATAAGTTTGCACATTATGTTGGGAGGTTTATCATAGCCTGTTTAAATACAAACTTAACATAATTTAAAAAATCAGTGGGATTAGTGATGGTTATTATTATCACCCCAATTTTGTTTAATGTGAATGTGTGGAAATGAATAATGGCATTGATGGCAGTTTATTTTGTGAGACATTGTGCCACTTTTGGCTTTTCTCAATCTCTGCTCAATCCAGATAAGGTCCCGTGTGGGATTAACTTTATTTACTCTACCTTTTCTTTCTTGTTTCTTTTAAATCATGAAATAATGTCTTTATTAACACTGTGTTGATAATCTACCATCTTTGCAGCTTTGGGATGGCCTATGACTTCATCGATTGCATCGGGGACGATGTAGACGTGGTGTCTGATTCAGAGGTTTGTGGATCTTTTTTTTTTCTTTTTTCCTTCCTTATACCTACCTAATGATCAATAATTATTCTTCTATCATCTTCAGAACATCAAGAAGCTTCTGAAAATTCCCTACAGCAAGTCCCATGTCAGTATGGCTGTCCATCGAGTGGGGAGGACTCTGCTTCTGGATGACCTGGACATCCAGGAGCTCTTCATGAGGTCGTCTCAGGTACAGCAACATCAGCTTTAGATGATTTATTGCCGGGATCATTGTTCTTTCTCAGAAATTACACGTTTTACATTGATGTGATTTAATTCCTGCCTATATGTAATTGTTGCAGACGGGAGATTGGACCTGGTTGAAGGACTTTTACCAGAGGCTAATGGATCAGAAATGGCAGAGGAAAAAGAAAAGCAAAGAGCAGTGGTATCAGAGAGCAATCCTGTCAAAGTTTCTTTACTACAGGTGAAGTTTTGTCATGTGTTTGTATGTATTCACAGAAGAGCATGCATGGACTTGTATTGTAATGTTTGTGTTTCTTGCAGTATAAATGGAGATGGGGCTGCAGAGCGGGTCTCAGACAGTCTGGATGAAGGGGAGGAGGAGAATGGAGCAGAGGAGTTTAACTGCTCGTGGCCCACAGCATTCACCAGTTCACCATGTGATGAGGAAGAACCTGATCCTTCTAAACAGGTAGATCACCACTTCCTATTCTACTGTATGACAAGAGATTTACTCTTTTATCTCCATTAGGATATATTAGAAAATATGTCGTCTTTTTTTTTTTAACCAATCTTTTTATAGAGTTTTTACACTCTTTTCAAAAAGCAAACTAAACGAACGACTGCAATAAGAAATTATTCTTCAAACTTATTTTTATTTGTTTACAATCGCAGATCCTACCTGCATTATATTAGAAAGTTATTCTAGTGCCGATAAAACATCAGGAATCAGAATGTGTTGGGAAAGAAGACGTTCCAAGTTAAAGCCCAGGCTATATTTCCAAACAGCAAATAAAATGTAGTGTTAAAAAATGAAGATGTACAAACTTCTCGAGATTTATCATCTCACAGAAATAGCAAGAGATATTCTCAAATCTTGTTAATTAATTACAATTCTAAATTTCAATATCACTCTCAAACTGATAATTTATGTATTTATTAGAATTTATTAATAATTTAATATAATTATCAGTTTCAAATTGATAATTTAGGAAACTATTCAGGATTTTGAGCAATTCCAGATAGAGTGAACACACATCTGGTATATTTGAGTCAAACGTATTAGTCACGATAATGTAACAAATGTTCTCATTAACCATTTAAACGGTTACAATATTTTTAAGAATATAATATATATTTATTCTCATTACAACAGGTACAACATGATTTAAAAGTGCCTTCCAGTGCCAACATTTGCCAAATGCAATAAATAAGCAATAAAAATGAGTTCAAACCCATCACATTCACACCCATACATACTTTCATTATTGTACTGTTCTCCTTTAACATATTGCACTTTAAGTGTGTATTTTGATGTTGAGTTTGGTGACTGCTGTGGGATAATATGCTAATGTTTTCGATTTTGAAGAACTCTGACGTTTCTGTCAGTCAGTTTGGTATATTAAAGAGAAATCATCCCTTTTTTGGAAGTGGATTTTTAAGAATAATGTCCTAAATAGAGGTGAGCCTATGAATTGAAAGTTTTCTATTGTCATTCGTGCAGGAAAGTGTTTCTATGGACAGCAGCTTTGCTCTCGGTCAGGTGACGTCTTTACCCAAAGAGCAAAACCTTCCAACGCTGTTTAACGAAGGGGAGAACAGCCAGGTAAACAACTATTATACCTGTTAAACCTTTGCTTTTCACTGTATTATGTTTGACATGTACAATACACACTACAAACTAATGTGACTTGTTTGATAGGGTTTGAGAAACGACTTTGTGCGAAACATCATGTGGACATTTGAGGATATTCACATGCTGGTTGGGTCCAACATGCCTATATTTGGAGGTGGGCGGTATCCTGCTGTCAGTCTGAGACTCAGGTTGGTTTTTAATATCATTTGTCTGGTTTAATCAGTTTGACATGTTGTTTTTTTTTATTGTTTGAATTTGTTTTATCTGACCGCAGGAGGTGACATAATTTTGTTTTGGATGTTGGTGCAAAATTGCATATGGCACCACTTATGGATGCACTGATACTTTATTTATTTCTGTAACATATTAGATTTAAAAACATATTTAAAAAATGACTTTAAAACTGGCATTTCAAGTGAAAAAGAAACATTTTCTGTGTATTCCACTTTTGAATCAAACAATATAAACTCTTTGCCACTCTCTCCAGCTTTCACCTTAAAAAAAAAAATGATATAAACTTTTACAGTGTCCTCATTTAAATCAAACGATATCAATCTAACTATTCAGCACTAACTCCCCCTGGCAGCTAATTAAAAAATAAAAGACATATGACAGGCTTCTATTCAAAGTAATTGCATGCAATGAATATTAACAGTTCTTGGTATTGGTGAAGTTTAACGAGTGTATTGAGCTTCCTGTTTGCGATTTTCAGAGACGACAACAAGCCAATCAACATTTTGACGGGTATCGACTACTGGCTCGACAATCTCATGTGCAACGTTCCTGAGCTGGTCATGTGTTTCCACGTTAATGGAATTGTTCAGGTGAAATACTTTGATTTACCACTCAACTGAAATGATGACATTTCTTCATAGATTATTTTTAATATTAGTTTAAAGCTTGTTTGCCTTCAAGTCTCAGAGTAAGATTACATGGAATTGAAACGCATAATAAACTAGTGACATATTTTGACGCTTCATTTGCAGAAATATGAGATGATAAAAACGGAGGAAATCCCACACTTGGAGAACTCGACTTTTTCAACCCGAGTGGTTAAAGATATCGCTCAAAACATTTTATCTTTCCTAAAATCCAACTGCACCAAAGAAGGTCACACATACTGGCTTTTTAAAGGTACACACAAAGTGAACAGCAAGTATTTGAGTGACATTAGTAAAGTCATTACTTCCCCTTCATATGCTCCTGACCTTTGTCGGCGGTGGTGTTTTATTTTGCTTCTTTACAGCCAGCGGCAGCGACATCGTGAAACTTTACGATCTCACCACTCTGTGTGAAGAGGCTGAAGAAGAGAAATGTCAGAACCCTTTTACTCTCCCTGTCGCAGTTTTACTTTACAAGTAAGTACTTCACACTCACTCCGGATAGCAGCGACAGTGGGCTGTGTGGTTTGAAAATTGGCTTCCTTTTCAACAAGGCCTCCTTTATTTGCGCAAATGTCAGATTTCTTTTGTTCTTTTTGAAATAGCTTGGTAGTAGGGGAAGGACCAGATGAGCGTTAAGCTTCCTTCTACCCCATCTCTAACATTGCTAAGGCTCTTTTTTTATTTTTTAAGTGAGCAATGATGGCCTTATATTGTTTTTTTAATGTTTGAGATGAATGACTAAATCCCCAAAAATTCAATCAGAAGAAATAAGTAATTATGAAGCTTAGAATTTAGTCCTACATTAAATTATTTTCCTAATGTATTCCAATATTTATGAAAATTGAGCATTGTTGCGTTTAATGAGAGCAACGTTATTTTGCTCATGTATAATAGTCTGGTGTGAATGTACAAAGACAATTTCTGGTTTACTTTGAAGAACAAAAACAATTTATCCATCAAAAGTTAAAGTTTAAAGCTTTAAAAAAATTGAAATATACAATTTAAATTCTTCCATGATGTTTTCATTCCGCTTGTTTACATTGGACAAAATGTCAATAGCATCTGGGAGTAACTGTGTTTCTATAGCAGTTTTTCTCAAATGGGGGTACGTGTACCCCTGGAGTTACATGATGACACTACAGGCAGTACTTGAGAGAGTGAGAAGGTGGAAAATTAACAAATGGAAGCATTCAAAATGTGGGGTTTTATATTTATTTTTAGTTTAAAATGATAATCATAATAATGATGATAGAAATACTCTTGATTGAAAAATGATCTGAGAATACAGAGGTCAGTCTTTGTCCCACACCAGGCTGGAGATGACCAGAAATGATAAAAACTATGAAAATAAATGTATATATTACACTTATTTACAAAATGAGATTCTTTAAAATGTGTGTTATCACTCATTCATTCCAACATTATGATCTATAGTTGTTTTTTTATAGTATTCTGATCAAAATGTCGGAAAAAGGGGGTTCATGGATTCAAGAATAAGAAAAAGGGGTACTTGAGCCAAAAAAGTTTGTGAAACACTCACTTATAAGATATGCCCACCTGATTAAGTCATTTTAGGTTTCCCAGCATGCCTTGCAGTGGTGTACTTTATGACAAGGGATTATTTTGAGTCACTTTCAATGTTTGGTAGTCTGTACTACTTATATTCAGTTTTTATTGTCTTACTGTGGTTGCTGTACTTTATTTATGTATTTATTTGTTTGTTTTTTTGCACAGGGTTGCAGGTAACCTGATGTTGAAGGCCCGTCAAAGCCGAAAACACTACGGCACAGTCCGGACCCTCCTCCTAAACTGTGTCAAACTCCTCGATGAAGAGAGACATCCGCAGGTGATTTGATAAAATGATCCTAACGAGGCGTTTTATGTTTGATTAAATGTTGGAGGAAGGAAACAGGATTATGATAAACAAAAATCTATAAATTATACAAAGTCATTCAATATGCAGAAGTAATTACAGAATGATTTGTCCATTAATACATTGCGTTTTGCTTATTAAATGTTTTAAAGCCAATTTTTTTCAGTTTATGATGAATATTTAGGCTGATTTGTAGCATTCCTGCTGGTTTCTAAGGCTTTCCATCTGATGTCTGTGCTCTTAGATCATTGCCTCAGCCCACTACATGCTGTCAGAGCTGTTTCAGCTCGATGAGCCTCTCGACGACGACGAAGAGGAGTCGCTGAGGGCCGGGGGTTCAGAGGACAGCTACAGCGACGAAGACAGGGAGGAGGAAGAGGATCTGACAGAAGACAACAACGATAATGGCTCCTTTACGAACTGCTCCATCCTTCAGGACGACAGTAAGGCAGTGGCTGTGATCCGCTCCGTGGGGGAGCTGTCTGTGCCCGAGAAATACAAATCAACTCATTTGATCAGAGTACGTAACACTTGTTTAAACATTCTGCTTGGGTTAGAAAGCGACAATGGTGAATTTTCATTAACCACAAGGTAAACATTTTATTTTATTTTTTTTTTCAACCTGCAGCCAAACTGTGCTTTTCCTGTTTCTCAAGATAAAGAGGAGAGAAGTAGACACGTTCTGAGCTACGTGCTAAAGGTGAAGTTTTTTTTTTTTCTTTACATCGTAATCTACCTTTTTTTATGCCACTCATTAAATTTATGTGTGTACTACATTGTATAGGGGCTAAAGGCTGTTGACAGTAGCATCAAGAAAGAGAGTGATCTCCCAGCTGCAGACCCCAACACTCCCATCCCACTCAAATATGAGGACAGAAGTACAAACTCAGCCTGTGCTACTGAGAAAGGCACTTCCCTCCTACTAGAAAGAGGTCAGATACTCATCTCATCCCCCTGTTCTTTAATAAGTAGATTAATAAATAGAGGAAACAAAAAAACAACTCAACTCAATGGCACGGAACGCAGAATTTCAACAACTCAGAAACTAAAGCCTACATTTAAAATCTGTTTTTATTCCTTCACAGTTGGACTGATTTAAATGTAAACACCATCCAATTGAAGCTTTTTTTAACCTTGGGGTGGCCTGAAATGTCTAGTAATTGGTTAAAAAAAAAAAAAAAAACTTAGGTAAAAAACCCACATAAAATGATATTTTTAGGTTTTTTAAATTATTAATCTATTTCAAATTCACACATCACACAATACATATCAAATAACAGTATTCTATACTTAAACTTTCTGAAATAGAGGTTCAGTTCAATCATGTTTACAAAAGTGTGTTACAAATACAAATTCTAGAGAAAAAAAAATGTCTCTGCGGTCTCCGGACATTTGTTGTATCAAAATGGGGTCACGACCCGAAAAAGGTTGAGAACCTCTGTGTTACTGAATCCACATCATGTTCCATCTCTTCTCACTAATAACAGACAGTCATCTAACTAACGCCTGTTTTTCCTGTCCTTTTTAATGGTTTTTTTTTCCCCCCTGTGTGTGAGCAGTGGGGCCGTTACAGGACGACCAGAAACACTCGACGCGTTCAGGAATGATCCCGGGCTCCTGGCAGCATCGGATAAAGCTGCAGTTGTTCCTCAAAGCCTCCAAAGCCTACTACGTCCTGTCTGATGCAGCCACTAATCTGCTGAAGTACGGACGAGCCCTGCGTTACATCAAGTTATCTCTCCAGTGCTACGGTACGTTTATTCAGCTAAAGGACCACCAATAACTACTGTATCTGCTGCTCACTTTAACTAAATATGTATCTGAACTAGTGTCATATTTTCTACTTGTCTTTTCCTAAGAATTAAGTGTAAATCTTAGTAGCAATACGGTTTGAGGATAATGTTGGTTGGTTTGCTTTTGATTGATGTCTTTATTTCAAACATGTAAAATGATAAAAGAACAATTGTTTAAAAAACAAGAAATGAAAAGTAATTAATTTCAACGGCAGAAACCATTGATTTGATACACAAACACTTAAACTTCTTAATTTACATGTACGAAAAGGAGTAGGAAGAAGTGTAAACTTACCCCTTTAATCATTACCGATATATATATGTTAAACAAACAATCTATATTTACAAATTGTCCATAGCTAATCATCAAAATGTGCTTTTTTGTGCTTTCTTGTCCAGATGCGTACTGTTCAGTGAGCGGGCTGCTGCACCCACACGTGCTGCACTTTCACTGCCAATGCCTTTCTTTATGCGGGGACATCCAGCTGATGTTGGCCCAGAACCCCAACAACCGAGCCGCGTACCAGGAGGAGTACAGCTACCAGACCAAAGAGGACCAGGAGCTGCTGCACAGCCTGCACAGAGAAAGCAGCTGCCAGGGTCAGTCCCTGCACACAGACGTGTATAAACGCTTAAGGGCATAAAGCAGGCATGTGCGGCCCTCAGTTGAATTTTTTTACGGCACCCAAAGCAAACTTAAAACACAAAATAACTCCCAAAACACACAAATCAGCAGCAAAATGCACAAAGAAAATTAAAAAAAAACTAAATGACTTGTACAACGAAGACAGACACAACAATCACTTAAACAAAATAACTACAAAAAAAACAAAACAACAATTACAGAATAGCTCCGAAGACAAGCTGTTTACACAATTACACAAAATGACAGGAAAATACAGAAAATAACAACAAAAATACACAAAGACACACAAACAATTCCAAATATACACAAAATGACTCATAAAACATAAAATGACAAAAAATAGACAGATACAATAACCACTTAAGCAAACAAAATGAATACAAAAACACACAAAACAAAACTACAATTACAGAATAGCTCCAAAGACACACAAACTGTTAACAAATTTACACACAATGACAGGAAAATACATAAAACAACAACAAAAATACAGAAAGTGACCCCAACAATGCACAAATAGACATCAAAAATGCAGAAAATGACAAAATTACAACAAGAACACAATAAATAACAAAAACACACAAAACCACAAAAATAAGACAAAACCTTTTCCCCCTCTATTAATGCTCAGATTGGTCATTATTCTAAATGAATGTTGATCATGTGACCCTTAGATCAGATACACCCGCTGTGATAGAGTTGCCCAACCCTGGCCTAAAGCATCATTACCAACAGAATCAAATTCTTATTTTTCTATGTGTTTTTTCTTGTTTTTTTTTTTAATTCTTAGCTTTTAACATGGCCACTGACCTGGCCATGGACCCAGAGTACCAGCTGTTTGTGAGCAGTAAGTGCTACGAGGCAGCCCACGAACTGCACGTCTCCGAGGTTTTGAAGGACTACTCTTCGGATCAGCTGGATCAGGTCCTCAAACGACTGGGAAACATACGCAACGAGTTGGGGGTGTACTATATGAACCAGGCAGCCACCATGCACACTGAGATGGAAGGTAAACAGATGATAAACGTGCACAGAAAGCAGCTCAATGATGGTTACTGTTTTTGACTCCCATGTATTTGGATCAATGACCTATAAAGGATTTCACCGCATGATATGTTATCAAATGGGCATCATTATAGGGCAAGGTTTGTATGAATATTATGATTGAAATAAATATAAGTCTTATACAGGACTATAATAAAACTGAAATTGGGCAGAAAAACTATTTGAACAGATTTAGAGTAATTTTAAAGATTTTTTTAAAAACAGCAGTCATGGCTAGACAGTCGCACCACATGATGTTTTAACTTAATATGTTAAGGTTTAATTTATTCAGACAACATCATGTGGTGCGACTGTCTAGCCATGACTGCTGTTTTTAAAAAAATCTTTAAAATTACTGTAAATCTCCTGTAAATTTCCTGAAAAAAGTTGTCTGATTAAATGAAACCATCACAGCATTTAAAAAAAAAAAGAAGACAAAATTAACTTGCTGGAATTATTGATATTTTGACACTTTGAACAACAGAATAAATTACAGAAGTAACATTTCAACCTTTTTAACTAAAAGAAATGCAGTTGGATAGAATATTTAGGTGTCGCGTCATTGACCATCTACTTTTTATTTTAATTTTTGATGCACTTAAAACAAGGCGTCCGTGCCGTTTCTCATGAATATGTATTGTTGTCCTTCCTTTTTTTACATCTTAACCCTCAGTGAAAAAGTCCGTGTCCGAGGCCGAGCAGAACATGTGGAAAAAGAGCTTTGCCTTTTTTGAGAAAGGAATGAAGGACTTTGAAGCCATCGGCGACAGCACCAACACGGCTCTGCTGCTGTGCAACACGGGGAGGCTGATGAGAATCTGTGCCCAGGCCCACAGCTCAGTGTCAGCTGACCACGGCAGGGGAGAGTTCTCACCTGAAGAGTCTCTGTACTACAACAAGGTGACCTCACACCTCATTTAGTACATTTGTTATCAATGAATCTGGACTCATTGATGCTGATTGGTTGATGTTGGTTTGCCTCAGGCCATAGACTATTACTTAAGGGCTATGAAGGTACTGAGTCACAGAGACAGCCACCCAGGAGTGTGGGACAGTGTGAACTGGGAATTGTCCACTACTTATTTCACCCTGGCTACACTTCTGCAGGACTACGCCCCGCTGTCCAGGAAGGCCCAGGAGCAGGTGGGTTCCACATTAAAATACACCTCATATCTAGGGCTGGGCGATATGTTCCAAACCTGCATCAATATTTTTTAGCAAAATTTACGATATTTATTTCTATCATTTTAATTCAAATGAAGTATAGATAATGCTTTAGTTTAGATTCTCAACTGGTGGGTCAGGACCCAAAAGTGGGTCGCGGACCAGTACTGGGTGGGTCGCGGACAGCTGGTCAAAAATGAATAAATACTTAATGTCGGACTTGTGCTGTATTTTTGAAAGAAAGTTTTTTTTTTTTTTTTTTTTTTTTTGACAGGCATGCTGTGAAATGCATATTGCACACAAAAATGTATAGATTTGTGTTTTAAAAAAGATTCTGAATGTGTGTTTTCAACAGCTGTTTTTGAAAAACTAAATTTGGTCTGAAGAATTCTAAAAAAAAAAGAAAAGTGGGTCGCGAATTAATGACCGTGGCAAAATGTGGGTCCCAGGGTGAAACCAGATGAGAACCCCTGGTTTAGGGAACACCTATTAACCAATAGTTAGTTGCTTTTTAGCACGCAAAATAGTAAAATATTGACTCTTAATTAGTCATTTTTAAGTACTTATTAATGCCTTATTCTGCATGGCCTTATTATACATCCAGTAAGTCATTAACTAAGAGTTTTCCTTAGATAACCTCATAATTATTACTTATTAGTAGTAAGTAAGGAAGTTGTTGTATATGAATTATGATCTCAACATGTTAGGATTACGGTTAAAGTTAACCCTAATCCGAACCCTAACCTTGTTTAGACTGCGAGACTGCCATTAAGTGTATAATAAGGCATTATTAAGTACTTAATAAGGCATTATTAAGTACTTAATGATGACAAATTAATGAATATGTTACTAATGCTAATAAGCAACTAATTAATGGTTAGTAGGTGTTCCCTAAACCAAGGTCTTACAAAGTCAGACCAGAAAGACGATTCAGGGTTAAATTTGCTGATACAAAAAGCCACACAGGCACATTTATTAACAAACAGCTGCACAACATGTGCCACTTCTGGCTTTTTCTTCTATAATAGACAGCATGTGTGAGTGAGTGGGGAAGGTCTGGGTTAGGACGCACTAAGAAATCCGTCTAAATGTGCGTTTAATGCTGTTCTGAGAAGTAGCAAACACAGCTACTTTTAAAACAAGCACTTCATATAATAAAAAATAATAAAAAAATCGATAAATCTTGAATCTCGATATATTGCCCAGCCCTACTCATGTCTGTAGTGGACATTATCAACAGTTTGAAGCCAAGGAAAATATCCCTGATCATCACAGTGACTGTAAATGATCTGGATCAGAAATGAACATATGTTGGCGACACTTTTTCCAACAATTTAAGCTTTTTTTTTTTTTTATTTAAATTTTTATTGGGACCAGATAGTACAAATATAATATGACATTACATCTTTCAGTTCCACATTTTAAATATGTATACGGTATCAACAAAACAACATATATATATGTATACATAGTTGTATAATAATAAAGTCAATAATCAAACAAGAAAGAAAAACAACATTGTTCCTATATTTCAGTTGATTAGGGATACGTTGGTGCAGTTACATCTTTAATACTGACTACGATGCTGAAATAAACCTTCTCCATGGTCTTCAAAACTTTTTAAATTAATTTTAATTTTGAAATTTAATTTCAATATATGTGTAACAACATATACATGACCAATAAAGGCAAAAAAGCCCAATTTAATTTAATTTTGATTTAAATTAAGCCCAGAAAATGTGATTAAACATTGAAGCTTTAAAAGTGTCAGTGAGACTTGGAAAAATCATGTTATTCTCATGTGTTTTGTGATTCTCTTCTAGATTGAGCGAGAGGTAACCAAAGCGATGATGATGTCCCTCAAATACTGCGACCTGCAGACTGAGTCAGCTCGCCAGCCGCTCTACCAGTACAGAGCTGCCACCATCCACCACCGCTTGGCCTCCATGTACCACAGCTGCTTTCGCAACCAGGTGGGTGAACAATGTCTACGGGACAATGTTTTTTTTTTCATGTTTTTTGAAGCATGTCTAAAATACCTAAATCATTTTGCTTCACAATAAACACAATAGTTCAGTGTTTCTCACCCTTTTTTGCATCGTGACCCCATTTTTATATCACAAATTTCTAGCAACCCCAAAGATTTTAGTTTTTGATCATGTTTGTTATACTGTGTTACAAACAAAAAATATATCTATTTTTTCCTCTATTTGTAATTCTCTTTTTTAAAATATACGTTAAAGTTTTTTTTATTCACACAAGGTGTTTCAGGAAATTTTTATCTCCTGACATGTTTCGACTGTCAACTGCCAGTCTTCCTCAGGGGTGATATGCTTTGATGTGTCCCTTCGAGTTATTCTCATAGGGAAAGCATCAAAGCATTTTTTGATGGCTTTCATGTGTCCCTACGAGTTTTTTCTGGGCGTGGCCAACCTGAGTGTTTTTCCAGGCTGGCCACGCCCCTTGTCTCCCAATGGTCTCGTAGGGACACATTAGAGCATATTACCTTTGAGGAAGACTGGCAGTTGACAGTGGAAACGTGTCAGGAGATATTTTTTCCTGAATAACCTTGTATGAATGAATGAAAACGTAACATTTAATTTTCACTTTATTAATCAAATAATTACTACAAACTTCCACAGGTTTAAGTTCATTTCAGTTTTTTCTTTGTCAAACTGTTTCCTGACACAAAGTTGATAATTATGAGTCACACACACACACACACACTGTAGAATGGAACAGTAGAGATGGTTTAATATGTGCGCTGCTGGCAGGTGGGAGGCGAACACTTGAGAAAGCAGCATCGCAGCCTGGCCGAGCTCCATTACAGCAAAGCCGTGGATTTATTCCTCAGCCTCAAAGACGCTCCCTGTGAGCTGCTGCGCACGCTGCTGGAGAGGGTGGCCTTTGCTGAGTTCACTATGGAAGGTACAGGCAGGCATTCACACATCCATTTCATTTATGATGTGTGTGAGAGAGGCACGATTGCTTTATTCTTCTTTAATGTTGTGTTTTATTTTCTACAGGTCAAACGAGTAGCACAGCCAAACTAAAGAGCCTGACCGGCGCACTAGAGATCATGTCAGAAACTCTATTTGCTTTCCAGTTGATTTATAAAGAGCTGCTGGAGGTGCAAACAGAGGTACAGTAAATTATCAACGTTTTCTAGCAAATATTTCTGTTCACACTCAACCAAAACGCCATTTTTGCTTCCATTTTTCACTCTGTAGTCGACTAAAGGAGACAAAGTTGAATCCAGCGAGTCTCCAGATGTGTCCAGTGGCATCACATCTGGGTTCAACCTTCAGGAGGTGATGAAGTTAATCAGCGTTTTTGAGCCAAGTTTCTCCTTCTTACTGCTGCAGGTGATCAAAGTGATGACGACAATCAAACGGAAACCAAGGTCAGCCCTCATTAATCCATAATCCTTCAAAATTTAACCAAGCACCTTTAACCAGGGTTGGGCTCAGTTATAATGTAATTGATAATTAATTACAATTATGGCATAATTGTAATTTTAAAAATCTGTTGCTGTCGTAATTGTAATTGAGTTTAGATAAGTCACTTTCTAATTGTAATTGCCACAAAAATTCTATAAAAAATTGACAATTATTATTTAAAGCAAAACTGGGGAAACAACTTACAGTTCTATGTACAGTTCTACACATATGTGGTTAATAATTATTAAAATATGTCTTATATCAAGATTTCCCATATTTTCACATTTAAATTCAGGGGTACACTGATGCCCACACCAAAAATATTAACAATCTATATTTTCATTGATCAGGAAGCCTAATATGGTAACTAATAGATAGGTAAAGAAATTAGATGATAGATATTAGTTTTTAGTGTATTTTACAGCTGATTTAGGGGCCGTTAGCATAAGAGATGCTAACAGGAAGCTAACACAAGAGTAAGGTTCACTTTTATGAGGTTATTTATTTTGGACTCAGTAATTGTGATTAATTGTAATTAGTAATCTCTAAATAATAGCACACCCCAGCATCACTACTAATATATGGAAAATTAAATACTGTCTCTTTTTAAATGATTTTATTATTTACTTTTTATTCTGACAGACTTTTACCATAGCTTATGTTGCTTTCATGATGATTGTGTCTGTTTGATGTGAATCTTTGTAGTTGAATGTTGTGCAATTTCATTGAACTTGTGCAATGACAATAAAATGATTCTATTCTAATGAGAACGTAATTACAATTGACTTTCTGAGGATGAAAAATAATTGTAATTAACTTGTAACTGGAAAAAAAAAAATGACGGTCACTGTAATCGTATTTGAACATGGGTAATTGAAAACATAATTGGAACTGGAAAATGTAGTTGACCCCAACCCTGCCTTTAACTGAGCAATTTGTCTTGTTTCGTTGCAGCAAAAAGGACGAAGAGTTGTTAAAAACCTATAAGAGCGTGTACTCGAAGCTGCTCCGCGCTGACAAAAACGCGGATCTGCTGAGTCGGGTCCAACTCTACATGGAGCTCCTGCAGCAGATGGCGACGCGGAAAGAAGGGCAGAAGACGGTCACAAAGGAAACATGAAGGAAACGGACACAGACACAACCTCAGGTGACGAAACTTCTCACCACTTCACCACTTCACTAGTGGCAGTTGCCATTGGTTACGAGTTGTACATTAGGGATATTATTTAAGATTGTAATTGTTTGTGTGTGTACAGTGTGTCAAGTCCAAATTAGTAAAATAAATCCTGTAAAAAGAAAAAAAGCACAAATATTGTTCTCGCTGATTTTGAGAATTGAATTGTTTACAGTATAGAAATACAAAGTAAAAGTATTGACTTTTTGAAAAAGAAATGCTTTACATTTAAGATTCAATTTCATGAACGTATGAGACTATTATGGGGCGCCAATTGTAAAGTTGTACATGCTAAAATAAACAGCAAATTTTTGCAACATTTAGCGACAAACCATGTTTAAAAAACATTAAAACATTAAAACAACAAATATATTTTTAAAATTTTTTTATGTTACTTTTGACCAGATTTACAGCAATATTTGTGAAATTTACTCTTCTCATAAAAAATATAACGTCAATGTTAAATCTAAATTTTAATTAATAAATCTAAATCAAAATGTTAAATCTAAATGAGCTTTTATTTTGGTACTTGAGGTGAATTTGCTTATTAGCTAAATATTTAGTTTCACCCGTGACATTTAGATTTAACATTTCGCATTTAGCTAAATATTTAGTTTCACCCGTGACATTTAGATTTAATGTTGACATTGTATTTTATGGGGGAAAAAATATCACAAATTTCACAAATATTGCTGTGAATCTGGTCAAAAGTAACATTAAAAAATTCACATATTTTTTAAACGTGGTTTGTTGCTAAATGTTAGAAAAAGTTGGTGTTTATTTTAGCATGCACAACTTTATTATCTGCCCCATAGACTATTTGACATTAACTAATGCTTGAATGTAAAGTACAAAATACCTTCTATCGTTACGCTTAGAACACATCTATTATTATTATTTTTCTATTTTTTTTCTTATTAGTCTGGCAGCGACAGGCCTCCAAAGAGAAGTATCAGGAATACTGTGATGAAGAAACTTGTTGTGATTTGTTACGGAGGCAGAAAACAAGCTCAAATGTATTACGTGCTTTCCTAAACAGTTAGTTTGGCAACATTTAATGCAACCAGAATATACAGTTTCTGTACAAAAATGTGAGTTTATAACACTATGGTCTGCTGTGAGATTTCAAATAAAGATTTTTAAATTTTACACCATGTCATTCTTCTGTTTAGTGAGTCATCCATTTTCTTAGTCATTCACAAAAACCTGATCTAAAGCCCACCCATAGGTTTTTACATGTTTTGCAACTCGTGTAGCGGCCATTTTTAATCCATGGTCTTTAATAGCAAATTAAATGACAATTAGACTCTCCACGTTAAGTTTAAGCAGGATTGTTGCAGTTCTGGTTGTAACTCTTAATATGTAGGAGTTCTTCAGATGCTTGTGATGGGATGAACTGAGTTAACTGAGCTGTATTCCCAGCATCCTAATTAATCAGCGGATTATGAAACATTTTCTTCAGTTTTAAAAAACATTTTTTTTTTAAACAAATCGTTTTAACACTATTATTTGAGCCTCTTTGAAAGGATAGCATTTAATAAAAAATGTGACTAAAAGAAAATATGAAAATTCTTAATTTTTAACTAATACAATATATATATATATATATATATATATATATAACATTTTCAGGAAGGTTAAATAAAATGATTTTGTATTGGAGTAGACAAATGCTAAACCACAAATCGAAAGTATTTAACACAAAAGATACATTTGTATATTTGTAGTATAATGAAATGTAGTATAATTCAATTGAATGTAATGACCTTAATTAAAATCAAGGAAGTTAATTTTTTGTAAGGCAATTAAAAAGTAAAATATACAGTTAAAAAAAACAGCTTGACAATGGAATTTTTATTCAATAAATTGGTTCATTTTTGTTTAAGTAATAGAAAGAAATTAAAGACAAACAGTGATTATTAGTGAGAGTGGGAGTGAAAACCAGTTGGAATCAATGCTTATCCAGTGTGTTTGTACAGCAGGTTTTACTCCATCAGTGGCAGTTATTGTATAACACAGCGATCAGACGTCTGCTCCTCCTGTGGATCCTCATCAGACGTTCCAGGTCTTCTTTTCTGCTCCTGAGATAATTTGTGGTTTAAGATATGTTGGAGGAGGTCTTTGCTTTCACTGGATGGTAAATTGTAGAAAAAGTACTGTGGAACCATCTGAATGAACCTGGTATGAGAGATTACAGCGTGTTAGTGAGCTCTGCTTTGGAGTACAATCACAATAAAGTACTTTAGATATTGGTTAACACTCAATATCATTTATGCTTTTGTCACATGCATTATTACAGGATGAGGGATTTATAGCGACAGACGAGAGCTTTCTCTCCCTCCATTAAATGGTGGCTCCAGATTCTCTTTACAATCCATAATCCCACCTCAAACCAACAGATACCAGAGACAGGATTATACGATACCACCCATCAGCACCCACATGACTGGTCTGCTGAACAGGGGCTTTACGTTACAATGGAAACGTGTCTGTCCGATTAAGTTTAAGCCTCTTAAAATGTGGTTTAGTGGGTGCTGTCTGGGTGGTTAAAATAAATAACTGTTTCTATTTGAATCTACAGGAGAAACTAGATGTTGCCAGCTAAACTCAAACATACTCTTGTGGCGTGATGTGAGTAATGGTTCGTAGACAGTTGTCTTCAGAAAACGAGTGCTTGTGGTAGAGGATCCACTCAGGCAGGCCCAGTTTGGGGCTCTTGGCCCCGTAGAGGGACCCAGGATGAATCTGTGCCACGTGCTTATTGGTCAGGATGAAGTAGTTCCCTGAACCATCCACGTCCCGCGCCACCTGGAAGGACATCAGAACTGAGCTTGATATTTAACATCAAAGACAATTGGGAAATATTCAGAATAATCAATTCCTGCTTCACTTTTCCATTTTAGAGAAAATTACGTGTGAAATTATTGGACGTTAATGTTAGAATGTGATGTAAAAAAATGCCATTTACATACCACATCTACAATTTTTTTTCTATTTATTCCTTTTAATCAGGTACCAACAGGCCTGCAAAGTACTGCTAACTACTTAGAAGAAGGTATGGAGTCCAATGCAATTGTATAGCCCGCATATAGCCAAAAACGGCTCTGATGAAAACTTACAGACATGATGATTTTAAAGAAAAAGCAAGATTAAGTAGAAACTACACTGCTGAGTTTGTTCTCCCGTCCCAAACCATGTTTATTACAGAATGTCCCCTTTCTACTATTTAGCCAGAATACAATGATTTAAATAGTGTTGTATAGGCCGAGGTAAGATTTCTAAATGTATATTTTGGCGATTTAAAACACTAACAATATTGTCTTTAATGATATATTTTTTATTTTTTATTAAAATACTCAGTTTTGGAATCGCTGTTTTTACTACTTCTCAGAACATGGATTACTGAGTGCGTCCTAACCCAGACATGCCACACTACAGAACTCACTCACACGTGCTGTCCCTTAGAGGAGAAAAAGCCAAAAGTGTTGCATATTTTGCAGCTGTTCGTTAATAAATGTGCCTGTGTGGCATTTTGAATCAGCAATTTTCATAATTTTGAGAAAAAACACAGACATGTGTTGGTCCATAACGCCTAGCCCCAGTGTCTTTGTCCTAAGACCACATTTAAAAGGTCTTTGTCTTGTCTCAGACTTGATAGCATTTTTACTCTGTCTTATCCTGACCTTTTTATGTCTTCAAAACAAACGTGGGTTTTCTGACTGACTGACGTTGAATTATTGAACTTTCCTCACTGATTTTTTTTGACCCTGTAATAAATGAATCTGACCTGCATGAAGAAGCCTGCCAGCAGGGCCCGTTTAATGTTGACGGTGTTGCTCCGGGAGCCAAAGGCGGGCGTTGAGACGGGCAGCTCGATCCTCCTCAGGGTGTCGATGAGCTCAGTGCAAAGAGCGTCAGCCGTCAGCAGAGCAGTGTAGTTCAGGTAATGATCCCGGCACCATTTCTGCACATCACAGCCTATAGAACCAGAGGAAGAACAACAACAGAACAATTAAGTTCATTATTAGACTTTATTTCAGCATCACATTTTGTTTCTCTCTTTCTTTTTTTTTTTTTGCTTTAGTTGACCAAAATAACAATTTCCTGATTCAACTGTAATTAATGTTATTGATACATGGAACACAATTTATTTGATCATATTTTAATTGAAGTGTGTAACTTACTTACAACAAAACAAAATAAACAATGAACAATACTTTTTTTTAAATTGATGAAACAAATCATTTTTCTCTCTCGCTAAAATTGTTTAAATGTGTTCCTCACATGCTTCCACTCCCACTTCGGTGCCATATATTTGCAGCGATTTTTGCAGATGACAAGCCGTGTTTTGCCATTTCAGAAATATGTAAAAATTTGAAGTACTGTTCCAAAGACATTTTAAATAGCAGGGAAAATATGGAGCTAATTCATATCGTGTCCTCATATACAGTATGTGCTCTTATTTTGAAAAGAACAACTTCTGGTCATGAAAAATGGGCATTTTTTTTTTTTTTTTTGTTTCTGTCGTGTGGTATTTCTTTTTTTTGGTTTTAGAAACAATTATTATTATTATTATTTTAAATCAACTGATTTTTAAAGGTTTATTTTTTCCCTTCTTGACCTTGATGAAGAAATATGCCTTAAATACCAATCGTTTTTTTGTTTTTCGATTTCCTTTTTTCTGAAAAATTCAATGAGTAAACCATACACTGAGCAAACACTAACCGGAGTCTCTTTGGCACTGTTTGAAGGCCTTGTAGACGTTGATACAGGTAAAGTGGTCTCCCTCTGGGTGCAGGAACTTCATGTGACCCAGCGTGGCCTCAGGTTTCACAGCCATAGACGGAACCATAAAGCAAACCGGGGCTAAGGAACACAGGGCAACCACGTGGGTGGGGGTACAAACTCACAGCTTTTCTTGTGTTGCGTTCAATTTGCCGACGTTACCTGCGAGCATGGCGGCGATGATGACTACCTCGCTGACGCAGTCAAACTCACAGGATGCGAGCACGGTCTTGGCCATTTGAGGCTCCAGGGGGAACTCGGACATGATGATGCCCATTTCTGAAAGGTTGCCGTCGTTATCCAGAGCTGCCAGGTAGTCCAGCTCCTCCAGGGCCTGCATGAGGCCTGCAGGGTCTGTGTGGGGAAAGAACTAGAAATTAAAGAGCTTAAAAAGACAACATCCTGAAAAAACAACAACTAAAGCAAGCCCTTTATTCTATCATACTGTATATTTAAGAAAGTGTCTATTTGTACGGTTGCCATACAGACAACCCTCAGTGCTATTGGCACGGTTACCGAAGTACAAGTAGCATCTTAGGGTTAGGTTTAGGGGTTAGGGGTTAGGGTTTTAAGGTTAGAGTTAGGATAGGGTTAGAGGGTTAGGTTTAGTCTTAGTCACACGACCTAAACTGGCAAAATTGGGGCGCTGCGTACAAATAGAATGTTGGTGTATTGATACGGCAACCGTACGAATAGCCACTGCCTATATTTAAACAGATAGTGTAATGCATACAAATACAGATTCAGGGGAAAAATAATGAAACATTATTTGTGATGTATAAAGATAATCTAAAGCAGGGGTTCTCAACTGGTCTCACCTTGAGACCCACATTTTTGCCACGCTCATTAAATCATGACCCACTTTTTTTTTTTTTTAGAATTCAACCAACCAAATGTAGTTTTTTTAAAAAAAAAAAAATAGCTGTTGAAAACACACACATATCATCTTTTTTTAAACATAAATTTATATATTTTCCTGTGCAACATGCATTTCACAGCATGCCTTTCAAAATAAAAGACAAGTCCAAAATGAGAGACATTAAGTATTTATTTATTTTTGACCAGCTGTCCACGGCCCAGCAGTTGAGAATCACTGATCCAAAGTGCTGACTCACTAAGTCAGTTGTTCCCACCCTTTTTTTGATCGTGACCAATTTTTTCTGGCGACCCCCAAAGACTATTTTATTTTTTTTTCTCAGAATCAGAATCAGAATCAGAATCAACTTTATTGGCCAGGGGTGAATGAATACACACGAGGAATTTCTTTTGGTGACCTGTGCTCTCTCAGGTAGTATAACATTAAGTAATAACAATCAACTACAATAAAGAAAAATCAATAAAATAGAGAAAAATAAAAAGAAAAAAAAAAGAAGTATAAACATAAATATAAGAGTAGTTAGACTAATATGTGCAAACTAAATAAAAAATAACAGATAATAATAATAATAATAATAATAATAATAATAATAATAATGAAATAAAATAAGAATACAATAATAATAATAATAAGATAATAGTGCAGTAGTGCATTGATGAGTAGTGCAAATAGGTGAACATTTAAATGAAAAAGTTATGTCCATGAACATTCACAGTGACAAGTTGTTCCAGGGTTGATATGTTTAGTTCCAGGTTATTTCACAGTAACAGAAACAGGTCCGACACTCTTTGACTGTATAGTGTTGATCAGAGTGACAGCCTGAGGGAAGAAACTGTTTTTATGGCGGGAAGTTTTGGCGTACAGTGATCTGTAGCGTCTGCCTGAGGGGAGGAGTTTAAACAGATTGTGTGCAGGGTGTGAGGGGTCTGCAGTGATGCTACCTGCCCGTTTCCTGACCCTGGACAGGTATAAGTCTTGGATGGAGGGCAGATCAACACCAATGATCTTTTCTGCATTCCTGACTATCCTTTGTAGTCTGTGTCTGTCTAGTTTGGTTGAAGATCCAAACCAGACAGTGATGGAGGTGCACAGAACAGACTGAATGATGGAGGTGTAGAACATTATCAGCAGCTCCTGGGGCAGGTTGAACTTCCTCAGCTGACGCAGGAAGTACATCCTCTGCTGTGCCTTTTTCCTGGTTGTGTCTATGTGGGAGGTCCACTTCAGGTCCTGTGAGATTGTGGATCCCAGGAACCTGAAGGAGTCCACGGTAGCCACTTTGCTATTCAGAATGGTAAGGGGGGTGAGTGGGGGGGGATTTCTCCTGAAGTCCACTGTCATCTCCACAGTCTTGAGTGGGTTCAGTTCCAGATGGTTCTGACTGCACCAGAGAGCCAGCTGTTCCACCTCCCGTCTGAAGGCAGACTCGTCCCCATCCCTGATGAGACCGATGATGGTGGTGTCGTCTGCAAACTTCAGGAGTTTCACAGAGGGGTCCCCTGAGGTGCAGTCATTGGTGTAGAGGGAGAATAGCAGTGGGGAGAGAACACACCCCTGGGGGGCGCCAGTGCGAGAACTTTGAGAAATTGAAAGTATCAAATACAAATGTTTAAGATTGTGTGTTTTAATTTGTAAAATAATAGTAATAAAAATCAAACATTAATTTTTTTATTTTTATTTTGTTTTTTATCAATTTCTAGAAACTTCAGAAGACACCATTTAAATTCCAGGCAACCACACGTGAGGGCCCAACCCCCAGGTTGAAAAACACTGCACTGAGGGAATCCCTCTGGCTCCCTGGGAATGTGGAGCATCAGATGAGGATTTTATAATCCTGACCAACATCTGCCTCTGCCATCTGTATCACACACAGTATATTATAATATATATATAAGTATGTCGTGGTTTACATTCTGTTGTTTCAAATTTAAAAAAAATCCTATGAAAAGAACAATTAAGGACAAACACACAGTGTGCATTTGATTTGATGACGCTATATTGTATTATTTATTATTATGATTTCTTTAAATTTAAATGTTTTATTGCAAGACAAACCATAGAAAAACAACAACAGCAAAAACAGGACAGAAGCAGATTAGCTGTACAGTTTCATAATAATATAACGTATGAAACAAAAGGCAGACTTTCACCAGCTCCCCTGTCGAGGCTCTAATCAGCTAATGGGGGGCTCAGTCTGTTATTTGTGTTAGTGGGGGTGAAATAATGGTGGGGTCAGCCCTGAAAGGATGCTGGTGGAACAGGAGCTGTCAGCACTGCTGAGGCACGCCTCACTGCCCCCCAATAACAAACGCCACACAGGAACAAAAGGGAGCACACAGACTCACTGAACCCACATTTAAAACCTTCTCTCATGCACAAAAACACCTGATGCAATTCTTTTGTCACAATCTGTTAATCTGACCTGGCCTGTCGATAAACTTGCAGTGGCCAAGGCCTGCGATCTCCATCCTCTTCAGGAACAGAGCAGTGGACGTGAAGTCTGACTCTGTGATATGTGGGCGGGGCTCAGCAGGGAGCTGAAGGTCCGCTGGGTAAAGACAGAAACACTTTCCTGCAGAAAACAATCGTGTTATTGATCATAATCAGACAGTCAGTGTAGTGGTACATTTACATGGAAAGGAGGAGTGGACTGGGACAATTATTCATCCCATTTTCAGTCACTATCAGCGACACCAAGTCAGTTGATGCTCAACATGTGGCTTTTTATATCTTCATTTGAATTATAATTCTCCCAGAAAACCTTAAGAGGGAAAACTTTTTAACCCTTTTTTTTCCCCTTTTTGCCATAATGCAACTTCCTCTGTCCCATTTTCAATGGGTTCTGACACTTTTATTTTAGCTATACCCTTTGCCAATAAATATCAATTTTTTGTCAATTTTTGCAAGTTTGTTTTGACACTTTTATCTAATTTTGTCCTTTCTTAAATTTCTTTGGCAACTTTTTTTCCATATAAGCAATAAATACCAATAAATACCACTTGTTTCCTTTTTTTTCTCCTTCATTTTGTAGATTTTTGCCCTTTTTCACATTTTGACCATTTACCCTTCGCCATTACATACCACCTGGTTCATCTTTATTTGGCCATTATTGGCCACTCTTGACTGCTTTTAACCCATTTTAGTCACTTTAAACTATTTACTTGCCATGTTTTTGCCACTTTTGGACCATTTTTTGGCCACCTGTTACCATGTCTGTCTCTACTCGCTCGTCTAAAAAAAAAGTGTTTGATTTCTTACCCGTTGGTCCTGCCAGCTGTTTGCGACTCTCAGCTTGTCCAATGCTGATTGGCTGAATGACTGTAGAACTGGTTCTGATTCTGGGATTGTAAACCTGCAGCAGAAATGCATAAAGCTCCTGTTTTCAGCACGTTAATTAAACACATCCACAGGCATACACTCAAATATGTTGTTGTTTTTTTAAATACCAAAAAATGCAGAAAGGAAAATTAAGGGAAAAATAAATTAAACATATATATATATATATATATATATATATATATATATTTCTAGGTTTATAAACAACTTGTTTATAAACAAAGATGATTGTTAAATATCTAAACTTACTGGAAACCAACAAAAAAGGTCAAACTTACATTTCTTTTCTCAAGTCCAGTATCAATAACAAATGTGATAGATTTAAAGGCCCAGAAGAAATCCTCATTTGGACTTGAAGTGAGGAAAACCCTTCTGATCCGTCCCACCTCCTCCTCTCCAATGAGAGGTAGAGTTCCCAGCAGACCTGGATGCACTGCTACTGGTAGAAGTTCTCCTCGATCAGGAGGTAAACTGTACCTCTCATGACAGAGGATGTTGTGAGCCAGATTTATCTCCTGGGATAGTTAAAAAAAAGTAAAAGAACAACAACAAGTGTACAGTCAGTTACTGGCCTGATTTCAGATTGTTGATTTGATCATTTTTCATCACCTGTGTAGTGACCAGGAACACCACCACGTCTCCCTCCCTCTCACACCGTTGGATCTCCAGCACCAGACGAAGAGCAGCGCAGAAGTAGCTGTCCCCTGTGCTGCTGTGGACCACCTCCCCTGCTCCTGGGGTCTCCAGATGGATCAGGGGCAAAGCTGACCCGGTGAAGTGGGACAACTGCTTGGACTGAGGTTTAACGGTCGTGAGGAGAACCACACGGAGCTCCGGCCTCTGCAGGGCGATGTCTTTCAGCAGAGCCTGTAGAACGTCAGTGGCCACTGTCCTCTGGTGGGCTTGGTCAATGATCACTACCCCGTAACGCTCCAGCAGAGGGTCTGACATCATCTCCCTGAGGAGCATGTCGTCTGTGCAGTACCTGCAGTCAGGGAAAGGAAGTAAAGTCATATGACACACATTTGTACTTATATGACACTTTGGTTAAATGACATTATTTTAAGCTGGTTCAAACCCAGTGTAGTGACAAGTATCTTCAGATAACTCTACCCCCAAAGGTGGACAAGCACTTAACTTCATTACTTGTGTGAAAGTACAGATACTTCTCTTAAAAAGATAATTCAGAATAATAAAAGTAGTTTAGTTAAAATGTACTTAGGTATTAAAAGTAATTAAATTCTTGGACGTATTTTAATAAAATGTGATACAGAATCTTTTACATGCTCATAGTTGTAAAATAACATTTAGGTAATCAGCTAAAGAGGCCGTTACAGTGGAGAAATCACATCAAATCCAACAAATCACCGGTATTCATAAAATAAAAACAGGCACAACATGTGACAAATAAAGAAAAGGAGTTTCAGTTAACTAACTTTGCTGAAAACACACAATGCCTAAACATAGTGTAGCAGTTAGATCTACTGTAATAAAGCATAAAAAAGAGGGAAAAAATGGAAAACGGCTCAAACCGAAGTAATGCTACAGTGAGGCAAAAAAAAGGGGAAAAAAAATTAAAACGGCAAAAAACGGAAGTAAGGCTATAGTAAGGCATAAAAACGGGTCAAAAATTATTCCAACACCTAAAAACGGAGATAAGACTAGAGTAAGGCAAGAAAAGGGCAAAAAAATTTCAAATGCCGAAAAACGAAGGTAAGGCATAAAAAAGGGCAATAAAATTCCAACGCCTAAAAACAAAGGTAAGGCTAAATAAAGTAAGGTGCAACAACGGGTGAAAAAATTCCAACGCCAAAAAATGGAGGTAAGGCATAAAAACAGGCAAAAAAATTTAAATGCCAAAAAAAAAGAAGGTAAGGCTATAGTAAGGCATAAAAACAGGCAAAAAAATTTAAATGCCAAAAAAAAAGAAGGTAAGGCTATAGAAAGGCATAAAAACGGGCATAAAAAAATAAAAACGCCAAAAAACGGAGCTAAGGCTATAATAAGGCATAAAAACAGGCAAAAAAATTTGAAAAGCCAAACAATGGAGGTAAGGCTAAAGTAAGGCATAAAAATGAGCAAAAAAATTTCCAACGCCAAAAAACGGAGGTAAGGCTATAGTAATGTATAAAAACGGAAGACTTAAAAACAGAGGTAACGCTATAGTGAAGCATAAAAATGGGCATAAAAATGAAAATGCCAAAAAATGGAGGTAAGGCTATAGTAAGGCATAAAAACAGGCGAAAAAATTTCCAACGCCAACAAATGGATGTAAGGCATAAAAACAGGCGAAAAAATTTCAAACTCCAAAAAATGGAGGTAAGGCTAGAGTAAGGCATAAAAATGGGTGAAAAATTTCCAATGCCAACCAACGGATGTAAGGCTATAGTAAGGCATAAAACCGGGCGAAAAAATTTCGAACTCCATAAAATGGAGGTAAGGCTATAGTGAGGCATAAAAACGGGCTAAAAATTTTAAACGCCAAAAAATGGAGATAAGGCTATATTAAGGCATGAAAAAGGGCAAAAAAAAATTCAAACTCCAAAAAATGGAGGTAAGGCATAAAAACGAGCGAAAAAATTTCCAATGCCAAAAAACAGAGGTAAGGTTATAGAAAAGCATAAAAATGGGCGAAAAAAATAAAAACGCCAAAAAATGGAGGTAAGGCATGAAAAAGGGCAAAAAAAATTGAAATGCCAAAAAATGGAGGTAAGGCTATAGTAAGGCATGGAGAAGGGCAAAAAAAAATTCAAACTCCAAAAAATGGAGTTAAGGCTATAGCAAGGCATAAAAACGAGCAAAAAATTTTGAAATGCCAAAAAACGGAGATAAGGCTATCGTTAGGCATAAAAAAGGCAAAAAAAAATTTAAACGCCAAAAAATGGAGGTAAGGCTATATAGTAAGGCATAAAAATGGGCAAAAAAATTTGAAACGCCAAAAAACAGAGATAAGGCTATAGTAAGGCATAAAAAAGTGCAAAAAAATTTTAAACGCCAAAAAATGGAGGTAAGGCTACAGTAAGGCATAAAAACAGGTGAAAAAATTTCCAACGCCAACAAATAGATGTAAGGTAATGTAAGGCATAAAAACGTGTGAAAAAATTTCAATCTCCAAAAAATGGAGGTAAGACTATAGTAAGGCATAAAAATGGGCAAAAATTTTTCCAACGACAACAAACGGATGTAAGGCTATAGTAAGGCATAAAAACAGGTGAAAAAATTTCGAACTCCAAAAAATAGAGGTAAGGCTATAGTAAGGCATAAAAATGGGTGAAAAAATTTCAATGCCAAAAAACGGATGTAAGGCTATAGTAAGTTTGAAAAAAATTTCAAACTCCAAAAAATAGAGGTAAGGCTATAGTAAGGCATAAAAACAGGCAAAAAAATTTCCAACGCCAAACAACAGAGGTAAGGCTATAGTAAGTGGTGATGGTGAGTTAAAACATCATGAGGCATCGTACCACTTCAGACAATTTGTTCAAGAAATGGTTCATTTCTCGAAGCTTTATGTGCACATGAAAACATCTACTGGCCAGGTTTATAATCACAGGCAGCTGTATCTTCATCATGTAAATTGTGGTGCATTAGATTTTTGTGTTTGTTGAGAATTTTTGTGGCTCTTGGGAATGACTATGAATCACAAAAAATGAATGAATAATACTGTATATTTCTCTACATAAATAATAACATTTGTAATAAAGATATTTTTCGATGCATTCTGTGTAAATTTTCCCAAAAGTGGCTCCAATGGGATTTGAACCCAGTCCCTCCAGTCCTCCAACAATTATGTCAGCCATGTTCGCTGACCACTAAATCACCAGGAATTTTGCTGTATCATGTTTTTCCTCACGTCAAGAAGGTGACCAGCACTTGTTTAAAAAGGAAGAAATCACTGAATATGCATGTGTAACTTTGACATTGAAGTACAGACCAGAGAGATTTTATTCAGAAATAACAGCGCTGACAATAATAAATGAATAAATAACAGTGCTAAATTGTGAGACATTCAGTATATCTTGTTTCATGCATACATTCACACTCATGCTCTCTCATCACACTCTAAAATTGCCAAAAAAACACAAAATTAGGCTATGTTAAAGTATAAAAAAGCAAAAAAAAAATCAAAAGGAGGTAAGAGGTAAGACTATAGTAAGGCATAAAAATGACAATCACCCAAAATCAAAAGTAAGGCTATAGCAAGGCATATTTTTTCAAAAATTTCCAAAAAAAAAAATTGAGATAGGACCATCATTAGACCCTAAAAACTACTGCAAATATAATGCACATACTTAAACAGGTCTCAGGAAGCAGTAAGCCACAAAAAATGACAAAAAACAAAAATCACCCAAAATCAAAAGTAAGGCTATAACAAGGCATATTTTTTCAAAAATTTCAAAAATTTCAAAAAAAAAAAAAATTGAGTTAGGACCATCATTAGACCCTAAAAACTACTGCAAATATAATGCACATACTTAAACAGGTCTCAGGAAGCAGTAAGCCACAAAAAATGACAAAAAACAAAAATCACCCAAAATCAAAAGTAAGGCTATAACAAGGCATATTTTTTCAAAAACTTCAAAAAAAAAAAAAAATTGAGTTAGGACCATCATTAGACCCTAAAAACTACTGCAAATATAATGCACATACTTAAACTGGGCTAAGAAAGCAGTAAGGCACAAAAAAATGACAAAAAACAAAAATCACCCGAAATCAAAAGTAAGGCTATATAACAAGGCATATTTTTTCAAAAATTAAAAAAAAAAAAAAATTGAGATAGGACCATCATAAAAACCTGAAAACTACTGCAAATATAATGCACACACTTAAACAGGTCTCAGGAAGCAGTAAGCCACAAAAAATGACAAAAAACAAAAATCACCCAAAATCAAAAGTAAGGCTATAACAAGGCATATTTTTTCAAAAATTAAAAAAAAAAAAAAAATTGAGATAGGACCATCATTAGACCCTAAAAACTACTGCAAATATAATGCACACACTTAAACAGGTCTCAGGAAGCAGTAAGCCACAAAAAATGACAAAAAACAAAAATCACCCAATATCAAAAGTAAGGCATATTTTTTCAAAAACTTCAAAAAAAAAAAAAAAAAAAATTGAGTTAGGACCATCATTAGACCCTAAAAAACTACTGCAAATATAATGCACACACTTAAACAGGTCTCAGGAAGCAGTAAGCCACAAAAAATGACAAAAAACAAAAATCACCCAAAATCAAAAGTAAGGCTATAACAAGGCATATTTTTTCAAAAATTTCAAAAAAAAAAAAAAAAAAAAAAAAATTGAGATAGGACCATGTTTAGACCCTAAAAACTACTGCAAATATAATGCACATACTTAAACAGGTCTGAGAAAGCAGTACGGCACAAAAAATGACAAAAAACAAAAATCACCCCAAATCAAAAGTAAGGCTATAACAAGGCATATTTTTTCAAAAATTTCCAAAAAAAAAAAAATTGATAGGACCATCATTAGACCCTAAAAACTACTGCAAATATTGTGCACACACTTAAACAGGTCTCAGGAAGCAGTAAGCCACAAAAAAAAAAAATCACCCAAAATCAAAAGTAAGGCTATAACAAGGCATATTTTTTCAAAAATTTCCAAAAAAAAAAAAATTGAGATAGGACCATCATTAGACCCTAAAAACTACCGCAAATATAATGCACATACTTAAACAGGTCTAAGAAAGCAGTACGGCACAAAAAATGACAAAAAACAAAAATCACCCCAAATCAAAAGTAAGGCTATAACAAGGCATATTTTTTCAAAAATTAAAAAAAAAAAAAAATTGAGTTAGGACCATCATTAGACCCGAAAAACTACTGCAAATATAATGCACATACTTAAACAGGTCTGAGAAAACAGTAAGGCACAAAAAATGACAAAAAACAAAAATCACCCAAAATCAAAAGTAAGGCTATAACAAGGCATATTTTTTCAAAAACTTCAAAAAAAAAAAAAAAATTGAGTTAGGACCATCATTAGACCCTAAAAACTACTGCAAATATAATGCACATACTTAAACTGGGCTAAGAAAGCAGTAAGGCACAAAAAAATGACAAAAAACAAAAATCACCCCAAATCAAAAGTAAGGCTATATAACAAGGCATATTTTTTCAAAAATTAAAAAAAAAAAAAAAATTGAGTTGGAACCATGTTTAGACCCTAAAAACTACTGCAAATATAATGCACACACTTAAACAGGTCTCAGGAAGCAGTAAGCCACAAAAAAAAAAAAATCACCCAAAATCAAAAGTAAGGCTATAACAAGGCATATTTTTTCAAAAATTTCCAAAAAAAAAAAAAATTGAGATAGGACCATCATTAGACCCTAAAAACTACCGCAAATATAATGCACATACTTAAACAGGTCTAAGAAAGCAGTACGGCACAAAAAATGACAAAAAACTAAAATCACCCAAAATCAAAAGTAAGGCTATAACAAGGCATATTTTTTCAAAAATTTAAAAAAAAAAAAAAAAAAAAAAAAAAAAATTGAGATAGGACCATCATTAGACCCTAAAACTACTGCAAATATAATGCACACACTTAAACAGGTCTCAGGAAGCAGTAAGCCACAAAAAATGACAAAAAACAAAAATCACCCAAAATCAAAAGTAAGGCATATTTTTTCAAAAATTTCAAAAAAATAAAATTGAGATAGGACCATCATTAGACCCTAAAAACTACTGCAAATATAATGCACACACTTAAACAGGTCTCAGGAAGCAGTAAGCCACAAAAAATGACAAAAAACAAAAATCACCCAAAATCAAAAGTAAGGCTATAACAAGGCATATTTTTTCAAAAACTTCAAAAAAAAAAAAAATTGAGTTAGGACCATCATTAGACCCTAAAAACTACTGCAAATATAATGCACATACTTAAACAGGTCTAAGAAAGCAGTACGGCACAAAAAATGACAAAAAACAAAAATCACCCCAAATCAAAAGTAAGGCTATAACAAGGCATATTTTTTCAAAAATTAAAAAAAAAAAAAAATTGAGTTAGGACCATCATTAGACCCGAAAAACTACTGCAAATATAATGCACATACTTAAACAGGTCTGAGAAAACAGTAAGGCACAAAAAATGACAAAAAACAAAAATAACCCAAAATCAAAAGTAAGGCTATAACAAGGCATATTTTTTCAAAAATTTAAAAAAAAAAAAAAATTGAGATAGGACCATCATTAGACCCTAAAAACTACTGCAAATATAATGCACACACTTAAACCGGTCTCAGGAAGCAGTAAGCCACAAAAAGTGACAAAAAACAAAAATCACCCAAAATCAAAAGTAAGGCTATAACAAGGCATATTTTTTCAAAAATTTAAAAAAAAAAAAAATTGAGATAGGACCATCATTAGACCCTAAAAACTACTGCAAATATAATGCACACACTTAAACAGGTCTCAGGAAGCAGTAAGCCACAAAAAATGACAAAAAACAAAAATCACCCAAAATCAAAAGTAAGGCTATAACAAGGCATATTTTTTCAAAAATTTCCAAAAAAAAAAATTGAGATAGGACCATCATTAGACCCTAAAAACTACTGCAAATATAATGCACATACTTAAACAGGTCTGAGAAAACAGTAAGGCACAAAAAATGACAAAAAACAAAAATCACCCAAAATCAAAAGTAAGGCTATAACAAGGCATATTTTTTTAAAAATTAAAAAAAAAAAAAAAAAAAAAAAAAAAAAATTGATATAGGACCATCATTAGACCCTAAAACTACTGCAAATATAATGCACACACTTAAACAGGTCTCAGGAAGCAGTAAGCCACAAAAAATGACAAAAAACAAAAATCACCCAAAATCAAAAGTAAGGCATATTTTTTCAAAAATTTCCAAAAAAAAAAAATTGAGATAGGACCATCATTAGACCCTAAAAACTACTGCAAATATAATGCACACACTTAAACAGGTCTCAGGAAGCAGTAAGCCAAAAAAAATGACAAAAAACAAAAATCACCCAAAATCAAAAGTAAGGCTATAACAAGGCATATTTTTTCAAAAACTTCAAAAAAAAAAAAATTGAGTTAGGACCATCATTAGACCCTAAAAACTACTGCAAATATAATGCACATACTTAAACTGGGCTAAGAAAGCAGTAAGGCAAAAAAAAATGACAAAAAACAAAAATCACCCCAAATCAAAAGTAAGGCTATAACAAGGCATATTTTGTTCAAAAATTAAAAATAAATAAATAAATTGAGTTAGGACCATGTTTAGACCCTAAAAACTACTGCAAATATAATGCACATACTTAAACAGGTCTGAGAAAACAGTAAGGCACAAAAAATGACAAAAAACAAAAATCACCCAAAACATAAATATAACAAGGCATCTTCTTTCAAAAATTTCAAAAAAAAAAAAAATTGAGATAGGACCATCATTAGACCCTAAAAACTACTGCAAATATAATGCACACACTTAAAAAGGTCTCAGGAAGCAGTAAGCCACAAAAAATGACAAAAAACAAAAATCACCCAAAATCAAAAGTAAGGCTAAAACAAGGCATATTTTTTCAAAAATTTCCAAAAAAAAAAAAAAAAAAAAAAATTTGAGATAGGACCATCATTAGACCCTAAAAACTGCAGCAAATATAATGCACATACTTAAACAGGTCTAAGAAAGCAGTACGGCACAAAAAATGACAAAAAACCAAAATCACCCCAAATCAAAAGTAAGGCTATAACAAGGCATATTTTTTCAAAAATTTCCAAAAAAAAAAAATTGAGATAGGACCATCATTAGACCCTAAAAACTACTGCAAATATAATGCACACACTTAAACAGGTCTCAGGAAGCAGTAAGCCACAAAAAATGACAAAAAACAAAAATCACCCAAAATCAAAAGTAAGGCTATAACAAGGCATATTTTTTCAAAAACTTCAAAAAAAAAAAAAATTGAGTTAGGACCATCATTAGACCCTAAAAACTACTGCAAATATAATGCACATACTTAAACTGGGCTAAGAAAGCAGTAAGGCACAAAAAAATGACAAAAAACAAAAATCACCCCGAATCAAAAGTAAGGCTATATAACAAGGCATATTTTTTCAAAAATTAAAAAAAAAAAAAAAAAATTGAGTTGGGACCATCATTAGACCCTAAAAACTACTGCAAATATAATGCACACACTTAAACAGGTCTCAGGAAGCAGTAAGCCACAAAAAACAAAAATCAACCAAAATCAAAAGTAAGGCTATAACAAGGCATATTTTTTCAAAAACTTAAAAAAAAAAACAAACAAAATTGAGTTAGGACCATCATTAGACCCTAAAAACTACTGCAAATATAATGCACACACTTAAACAGGTCTCAGGAAGCAGTAAGGCACAAAAAATGACAAAAAACAAAAATCACCCAATATCAAAAGTAAGGCTATAACAAGGCATATTTTTTAAAAAATTTCCAAAAAAAAAAATTGAGATAGGACCATCATTAGACCCTAAAAACTACTGCAAATATAATGCACACACTTAAACAGGTCTCAGGAAGCAGTAAGCCACAAAAAATGACAAAAAACAAAAATCACCCAAAATCAAAAGTAAGGCTATAACAAGGCATATTTTTTCAAAAATTAAAAAAAAAAAAAAATTGAGTTAGGACCATCATTAGACCCTAAAAACTACTGCAAATATAATGCACACACTTAAACCGGTCTCAGGAAGCAGTAAGCCACAAAAAATGACAAAAACAAAAATCACCCAAAATCAAAAGTAAGGCTATAACAAGGCATATTTTTTCAAAAATTTAAAAAAAAAAAAAATTGAGATAGGACCATCATTAGACCCTAAAAACTACTGCAAATATAATGCACACACTTAAACAGGTCTCAGGAAGCAGTAAGCCACAAAAAATGACAAAAAACAAAAATCACCCAAAATCAAAAGTAAGGCTATAACAAGGCATATTTTTTCAAAAATTTCCAAAAAAAAAAAATTGAGATAGGACCATCATTAGACCCTAAAAACTACTGCAAATATAATGCACATACTTAAACAGGTCTGAGAAAACAGTAAGGCACAAAAAATGACAAAAAACAAAAATCACCCAAAATCAAAAGTAAGGCTATAACAAGGCATGTTTTTTCAAAACTAAAAAAAAAAAAAAAAAAAAATTGAGATAGGCCCATCATTAGACCCTAAAACTACTGCAAATATAATGCACACACTTAAACAGGTCTCAGGAAGCAGTAAGCCACAAAAAATGACAAAAAACAAAAATCACCCAAAATCAAAAGTAGGCATATTTTTCAAAAATTTCCAAAAAAAAAAAAATTGAGATAGGACCATCATTAGACCCTAAAAAACTACTGCAAATATAATGCACACACTTAAACAGGTCTCAGGAAGCTGTAAGCCACAAAAAATGACAAAAAACAAAAATCACCCAAAATCAAAAGTAAGGCTATAGCGAGGCATTTTTTTTTCAAAAACTTCAAAAAAAAAAAAATTTAGTTAGGACCATCATTAGACCCTAAAAACTACTGCAAATATAATGCACATACTTAAACTGGGCTAAGAAAGCAGTAAGGCACAAAAAAATGACAAAAAACAAAAATCACCCCAAATTAAAAGTAAGGCTATAACAAGGCATATTTTGTTCAAAAATTAAAAAAAAAAAAAAAATTGAGTTAGGACCATGTTTAGACCCTAAAAACTACTGCAAATATAATGCACATACTTAAACAGGTCTGAGAAAACAGTAAGGCACAAAAAATGACAAAAAACAAAAATCACCCAAAATCAAAAGTAAGGCTATAACAAGGCATATTTTTTCAAAAATTAAAAAAAAAAAAAAAATTGAGTTAGGACCATCATTAGACCCTAAAAACTACTGCAAATATAATGCACACACTTAAAAAGGTCTCAGGAAGCAGTAAGCCACAAAAAATGACAAAAAACAAAAATCACCCAAAATCAAAAGTAAGGCTAAAACAAGGCATATTTTTTCAAAAATTAAAAAAAAAAAAAAAAAATTGAGTTGGGACCATGTTTAGACCCTAAAAACTACTGCAAATATAATGCACACACTTAAACAGGTCTCAGGAAGCAGTAAGCCACAAAAAACAAAAATCAACCAAAATCAAAAGTAAGGCTATAACAAGGCATATTTTTCAAAAACTTAAAAAAAAAAAAAAAAAATTGAGTTAGGACCATCATTAGACCCTAAAAACTACTGCAAATATAATGCACATACTTAAACAGGTCTGAGAAAGCAGTAAGGCACAAAAAATGACAAAAAACAAAAATCACCCAATATCAAAAGTAAGGCTATAACAAGGCATATTTTTTCAAAAATTTAAAAAAAAAAAAATTGAGATAGGACCATCATTAGACCCTAAAAACTACTGCAAATATAATGCACACACTTAAACAGGTCTCAGGAAGCAGTAAGCCACAAAAAATGACAAAAAACAAAAATCACCCAAAATCAAAAGTAAGGCTATAACAAGGCATATTTTTTCAAAAACTTCAAAAAAAAAAAAAAAATTGAGTTAGGACCATCATTAGACCCTAAAAACTACTGCAAATATAATGCACATACTTAAACTGGGCTAAGAAAGCAGTAAGGCACAAAAAAATGACAAAAAACAAAAATCACCCCAAATCAAAAGTAAGGCTATAACAAGGCATATTTTTTCAAAAATTAAAAAAAAAAAAAAAATTGAGTTAGGACCATGTTTAGACCCTAAAAACTACTGCAAATATAATGCACATACTTAAACAGGTCTGAGAAAGCAGTAAGGCACAAAAAATGACAAAAAACAAAAATCACCCAAAATCAAAAGTAAGGCTATAACAAGGCATATTTTTTGAAAAATTAAAAAAAAAAAAAAAAAAAAAAAATTCAGTTAGGACCATCATTAGACCCTAAAAACTACTGCAAATATAATGCACATACTTAAACAGGTCTAAGGAAGCAGTAAGGCACAAAAAATGACAAAAAACAAAAATCACCTAAAATCGAAAGTAAGGCATATTTTCCAAAAATTTAAAAACAAAGTCGAGTTAAGACCATCATTATACCCTAAAAACTACTGCAAATACTGTATAATGCACATACTTAAACAGGAAGCAGCAAGGCAGAAAAAATGACAAAAAACAAAAATCACCCAAAATCGGAGGTAAGGGGTGATTGTAAGGCATATTTTTCAAGTCCATCATTAGACACTAAAAACTACTAAGGCATAAAAACAAGCAAAAGTTTTTTCAAATGCCCACAAACAGAGATAAGGTTATATTAAGGCATAAAAACAGGCACATAAGGCTTATCATAAGGCATAATAAAGGGCAAAACAGCGCTAAGGCGTAAGGCATGAAAACGGGTGACAATTTTTCAAACACCCACAAAAAGAGGTAAGGCATAAAAACGGGCGAAAATATAAAATATTGTAGTTACCAGCACTGTTGTAAAAGTGATCTTGTTCTTAATGAGGCTGCCTGATAAAATAAAGGGAAAAAAAGGAACACTTAACCTAATACATTTTTATTGAGTGGCATTTTAATAAAAGTAACAATTTCTATACTTCAGCTTTGTCCTATTCGTGTATTGTACTCTCAAGCCATACACCCTGCTGAGTGTCTTTGTTCCCTGGCTAACTTATCCTAGAGCTGTGTGAGGGATGTGACATATGGACAGAGGGAGAGCTGGGCAGCTGTGGAGCCGTCCCTGAAAAGATCCCCCCAACCTTTTGTTCAACTCTTTCTGTAGAAGAAGAAAAGGCGGGTGATTTAGTAGCAGGTTTCATGACTGTGTGGGTCAGCAAGATGTAAAAGCTGGGAAACAACATCTAAAAAAAGGAGGCTTTACTTCAACGAACCTGAGGATTGTATCATTAGTGCAGCAGGATTCCAACGTGATGCTATAACCAACTTCATGACCGATGTTGACGTCCATCTCATCAGCCACTCTCAGAGCCAGGTCTATGGCCTGCTGTGCATGGACCTGGCTACAGACCACCAGGCCATGTTGGAACTGCACTGACAGACAGAACTCACAGCACCACTGAGGAATCTGTGTCACAAGCAGAAGTGAAATTAATGAATTACAAGTACTCACATTACTGTAATTGAGTTGCTTTTAAGGGGAATTGTACTTTTTTGGGTATTTTTCAAATTCAGTAAATTTACTTTACGTTACTTAAGTTTAAAAAAAAGTAATTTGTTACATTTCTACATCCAACAGTTAGTGAGTAAATTCTAAGTTTTTGTTTCAAAAATATAAATGGACAAAAAAAATTAAATGACCAGACAAAAATTAAATGCATCATCACGCCAAAACAGGTTATTTTATGTTGTTTAGTTCATAATGTAGCTATACTTAGAGCCTGATATTTTTATTTATTTTTAATTGAATTAATTATTCAATTATTTTTTTCTTTTCTTTTATGTATTATTCTATTTTATAATGTATTGTACTGTTTTTATTGCTCTGTTTTTATTGTAAAGTGTCCTTCGGTGACCTGAAAGGCATTTTTAAATAAAATGAATTATTATTATTTTATTTTAAAAAAAAAAAGAAGGAAAAAAGAATTGTACATTTTGGCTTTTATTTTATGCAGATACATTTGTAGAAAATAAATGAAGTTCCAATTGTGTAGGATTTGGTCTTTTCCTGTTTAAGTTTATACATGACATGGGATGAAAGTAACTAGTAACTTTTACTTTTGACTACTATTTAAACGAGCTACTTTTCACTTGTACTGGAGTATTTAATGCATGACTTACTTGTACTTGAGTACAATTTCAACTTGAGTAGGATATATCAGTACTCATTACACCTCCAGGTCACTCTACAAAACTGATCTTTTGTACAAACATCTAATCCATCATTAGAAGCTGCATAAAGTAAAGCTATAATCCTCCTCATGGCAGAGCAATGGAAAACATCTAATACTCACTTGGGAGCTGCGTCCACTTTTAGCTGAGCCGCTGATAACCACAAACTGTCCATTGGACAAAGCATCCATGAACTCGCTCTTTGCTTTCCACACCGGCAGCTCCTTCCTTTCTCTGAGCAGTTTGTAAAACCTGGATGAATATGGTAGTCCATCAAACTGGTTTAGTTCCAGGATGTCCTCATAGTCTTTCTCTCCTTGACTTAAACCTTCTGTGTTCGAAAAGAAAAGGGATTTTCCTTCAAAAAAGTCCTCTCCAGTCGAAGTGGTGACGTCCTGTGCCATAATAATAACAAATTTAAAAAATCTCCAGCTCTCATCAGTGTTGCTGGACAGCAGACAGAAGCGCCTCTACAAGTGGAGCCCAAAGAAAGGCTCACCAGGCAGCCGGCCAGGGCTGTCATGTGGACACTAATCCCAGAGAACTGGAGTCATCAACACACACACGCACGCACACGCACACACACACACACGCACACACACACGCACACACACACGCACACACACGCACACACACACACACACAGTAAAGGCTTATAATTACTGACAGCATACCAAAACAGCATGTAGATTAACTGGTAGTACAACCACAATTATTTTCAGAATTGGAAAAAAAAAAGATTATTTGTTGATTAAGAATTCATATTTAGTTTGGTTTCTCCTCTCAGTAAGTCTGAAGTTTAGTCTCTATTCTGTTTCTGCATTCACTTACAGAAACTGAACTGATATACTGAAACAAACCTATATTTTTCAGTTTCAAAAACTTGACTTTAGTAAACATTTATTATCAGCATATGCATCGCTTCATCAAATAGTGATATATCATCTATCTCTAACTTCATCAGGAATTTCCTTAAAAAAAATATATGAACATAAGCTGGTCCCCACAAATACACACAAACACAAGTGCTGGTCCCCGCAAACATGCACAAACACACGTGCCAGCCCCTGCAAACACACACAAGCTGGTCCCCTCAAACACTCATAAACACAAGTGCCGGTCCTCACAAACAAAACCAGAAACCAGTCCCCACAAACACACGTGCCAGTCCCCACTATTAAATGCTGGTCCCCACAAACATACATCAGTACCCACAAAAACAAACAAACACACGCCGGTCCCTACAAATACACACAAACACATTGGTCCCCACAAACACAGCACTCATGCAATAATCACATTTTATTGACCATTATTGACTATTATCCATAAAGTTAGCATCAGTGCCTGAATTGATAAAAAAAATTACAGCTTAAATTTGCAGTTTGGACACAAAAGGTGGTTGTGATGAGCCATGTTGTCCAACAGGTGGCAGTGTTGAACAACTGCATTAAAGGTAAAGCTGATACTTTCACTTGGACAGTCAAATTTGGGTCATTTATCACACAAAAAAAGATTCATTAATGTATATCTTTTACACTTTTGAAAGCACTAATTTGGTTGGTTGGAAATTATTGACGGGATGGTAACAAAGAAAATCTATTCAGGAAAACTACAATAAATAGACAACTACTGTAAAACAGAAAATAAATAGGTAAATAACATGGCATCAAGCAGTGGAGCTCACTCTGTAACAATGACTTGATTATAAAATTAAAAATAAATAAATAAATAAATAAAAATCAAAAACTTACTATTTTAAGGGGCAAATCATGCAATCAAGATGAAGAACTTGTTTCTAATTGCATGCATATCCCCAACTTCAGAATCATTTTCTCGACCCTGTAGTGTCCAATAATATGTTGCTATATTACCTATTGATCAACACGTATTCAAAGTGAGCATAAAAATCAAACAGCAACTTATAAATCGTCATAAAGAAACTTTTATTTGGCTCTAATTTCATCTCCACTAACCTATTAACCTTTAAATTGTCTAACCCACTCCTCAGTGGAAAACTGAGCCAAAAACAATGTTTTTTCCACGAGCCAGTGTAAATGGTATGCAGCCTCAAAGAAGGTCTTACATTACAGCGTTTGGAATTAAAAACATAAAAATAAATAAAAAGGAGGAGAAAATATAACGGACATACAAGAACAACAGTTGTTACGCTTGAAAATGTAATAAAACACAGTACAATAAGAGTTACAAATGGCATAAACACTTAACAGCAGTTCAGCACAGTTAATACTGCTCTCCTCAGCACAGTGCACGTACTCCGACAGATGTAAAAACTCTGGAGAAAAAAAACAGCAAAAAGCATTTGATTTACTTGCATTTTTCTGTGTACAAACAGAGCAGGTATGCAGGGCAGCAACTGACTTAGTGGTGGAAAAAAAAAAAAGAAAAAGAAATAAAGCACTGCACACCCGAAGAGAACATAAAAGTAGGATGAAAGAATAGCGCTATGAAGTTAACACTGAAACCCTCGCCATGTAGCATCAAGTCATCTCACAATTTGAAAGAAAAGTGCCAGACTCAAAGTGCAACAAACACACTTCGAATCTAAAGAGCGATGCTGTGAATGCATAAATAATTTCAGCATTGAAGAATAAAGACGACGGAACATTTCAACAAGATTGTTGTAAAAGCCATGAGATGAAAAATGAAAAAAAAGTGCAGAGATACGGTAAAACATCACATTGTTGAACGTGGTTAAAAAGAAGCTTTGGAAATAAAAAAAAGCACAAAGTCTGTGGTGCAAAGTGAGAGTAAAGTGTTAAACGTACAAAGGATGGGGAGTTTTTTGGTGTTGCTGTAATTCTCTGGAACTCAGTCCATGTCAGATGTGTTGACACTGTTTCAGTTCAGCCAACAATTCAATACCAACCTCAACCGTGTTAAAACACCTTTTCCTCTTTGTGAACTTATAAGGTCATAAAACAACCTGATGCCAAAGCAATAAAAATCAGAGGTTTGAGGCTTTATACTACTCATGTTGCTATTTTTTATTAGATCTTTTGATGAATAACTGAGAAAACTGATGCACATTGTGAGAAACAACGACTGAATAACTCATTCCAGTAAGTTCATTTTGTCTTCTTTTAAAAAAAAAAAAAAAAACATGTTAAGGTTTATTTTATTTAGTCAAGGATTTTCAGGAAATTTCATCTACTGACATGTTTCGATAGGTGATACGCCTTGATGTGTCCCTACGAGTTCTCTCATAAGAAAAGCATCAAAGTATTTTCTGATGGCTTTCATGTAGGGACACATCAAGGCATATCACCACCGAGGATTGCTGGCAGTTGACAGTCGAAACATGTCAGTAGATAAACTTTCTCAATAAATGAAACCTTAACATATAACTGAATAACTAACTTCCAGAAAGATAGAATTTGGTGTTGCATACTACATAAATATAGGCAAAAGTAACCGATAGCTAAATTGACCACAGGCTTCACTGACTGCTCACTTGTGCTCCATTTCCCTTTATTATCATCCAAAAAAAAAAAAAATTAAAAATTTTTTGCAATTCTATTATTTAAGCCACATCACTGAATATAAAAAACATTGTGTTTTTCAACCGTATTTCATTTCCAAGAAACAAAAAAGACTAGAAATCATCCTGGAATGGCACTGGGTTTGTCTCGTTTTCAGTCTTTTTGCAGAGAAAAACAAAGGCATCGTCACCAAAAAAGCGATTTGTACACAGTTGAGTTTAAATAGTTAAATAAATAGTTCACATGTACCTGAGCATGGACAGCAAAGCACCTCATGGAGGCATAGCACCGAGGTGTGATGTTCGCCCCCTTTTCACGAGAAACTTTCTGACACCGGACCACACCAGAAGGTCTCACAGAGTCTCAATAATTAGTGCAAATAAACGGAGTCTCTGTCTACGCATTCATGATGTCAATGAGCTCAGCCGTCCTTCTGAGTCTTTGGTGGTCTGTAGGGCAGCGCCGGCGCAGATCTGAAAGAAAAAACAGAATATATGCAATAAATATAATATTACAATACATACCAGAGAAATAGCATGGATGCAAGTTTTTTTGTGGAATGGGAATAGCACCTGATTGAGATTGAGTCACAAACACTTAACCTCTAAAGCTATGGGGTTACACATGTAAAAACTCGGTCATTGTTTCATTGCCGACATATTTCAAACATTTAGCTCATTTTCCTCCCATTTAGCTAAAATATGTTCTATATCATTGTTAAAATATGTCACCATTTAGATTTAACATTTAGATTTAGACTTAACAATTAGATTTAGACTTAACATTTAGATTTCAAATTTAGATTTAGATTTAACATTTAGATTTACATTAAACATTTAGATTTACATTAAACATTTATAATAACTTTAAGATTTAGAAATTACATTGACATTTAGATTTATTTTTCATGTTTAGGTGTTGTTGTGATTTTATACTGTTACCTGCAGTACTACCTGCCCAGATGAATCCTGAATTGTACACCCTTGCCTGAGACTATCGCTGAATACTGCTAGCTGAATACTGCGAGCTGAATAGTGCAAGCTGACTACTGCTAGCTGAAAACTGTTTGCTGAATACTGCGAGCTGAATAGTGCAAGCTGACTACTGCTAGCTGAAAACTGCTAACTGAACACTGTTAGCTGAATACTGCTAGTTGAATACTGCTAACTGAATACTGCTAGCTGAAAACTGTTAGCTGAACACTGCCAGTTGAATGCTGCTAACTGAATACTGCTAGCTGAATGCTGTTAGCTAAATACTGCGAGCTGACTACTGCTACTTGAATACTGCTAACTGAATACTTCTAGCTGACTACTGCTCGCTGACTACTGCTAGCTGAAAACTGCTAGCTGAATATTGCTAGTTGAATACTGCTAACTGAATACTGCTAGCTGAATACTGCTAGCTGAATACCGTTAGCTGAATTCTGCTAGCCTGTTCGCAAACACATTCCAAATGAGCACCAAGACAGTCTAAAAATTAAGAATGGTGACAAAGTTGATTAGAGTCTAAGAAAACCAATCTCCCTCAACACCATAACATCCTTTAATTACGGTTTTATTTGGAAAATAATTCATTCACTTTGTAAAAAGGCGCCAGATTCATCACTTAGATTAGATGAAGCCAACTAGTCACAGAGGGGCTTATTATGGCGTGTGATTGCAGTCACATTGCACAGACCTGCTGGGTAAAGGAATGGATGGGAGAGGCCTGGGCACTGTAGGGATTGGTATGGGGAGGGGTCCATTTCCTGGGATGTGGACCATTGATGCCTTGGTGCCGTGACTCAGACGGGAACTTCTCCCGAGTGGATCCGCAGGAAGTGGCCTCTGCGGCGCGCTGGGTTTCTCAAAGTCCTTAAAGAAAGGATCAAATATCCATTCAGTCATTATATTAAAAAAAGAAAGAAAATATAGTGAGCTTTCTCAATAATTCAGGGTTAAGTTGATTGGACCTAAAGATATTTCACTAGAGGGCACTGTGGTCTCAGAAATGTTCTTAGCGAAGCAGCTACAGACAGAAATGGATGAATTCTTCAATCTCCTCTTGCTCCTGGTCTCAACCATCTATTAAGTTGCAGTAGTGTGTGCGTGCGTGCGTGTGTGTGTGTGTGTGTGTGTGTGTGTGTGTGTGTGTGTGTGTGTGTGTGTGTGTGTGTGTGTGTGTGTGTGTGTGTGTGTGTGTGTGTGTGTGAGTAGACAGTTATATGAGGTGCCATCATGTGTTGCTAATCTACTCAAAAGAAGCGAGTCACTGACAAACATCTGCTACCACCATCACTATTTATGCACATTTACCCACACCACAACAAACATAAAAACACACCCAAAAAAAAAAAAAAAAACAGTAATTTACACTAATTTACAAAAAAAAAAAGAACATTCTAATCATCATGTTTTCATATTACTAAGCACAAAGGTTCAAACCATCCATTGTTCAAGCCAAAAACCTTCGTGATGTTGTTGTCACAGCAACGTACAGTTATTTTCCCGTGAGCATTTCTCGCTGCATGACCCTATGACTCAAGCACAACCTGGCTTCACATCAGCTCCCCTTTCACAAATTCTTCCTCACAAAGTAAAGTACCACCTACAATTTATTTCAGTATTTGCAGTTGAGGTTCTACGAGAAACTCACAACATTTCTACAGTTTGACGTCATCTGGCTGTTGTGAATAGTCTTTCAATAGCAACGGTGGAAATAATGTTCATTTTTCAGTCGCTGAAGGAAACAAAACAGTGGGCCGGACACAGTTCAGTGTAAGTGCTTCATGGTAAAAACAAACCGAGGGACAAAATAGGTTTAAACCCCAACAGAAATGCTGGAAAATCTTTCCCTCGAATCTTGATCCTATATAAAAAGATAACTGAGATTTGCAGAATTTGTATTATTTTACATGCTGGGCAAGGTAAAGTTTAAACAGTATACCACACCCAACCTCATGAAAACACTTTTGATGTCCTACATCGACCAGAGAAGAGAAAGATTAATGCAGGAGCTTGTAATATAACCCCAGCCTAATTGCAATTCTGTTTTTTTGCAATAACTAGAGCAGATAAAGAGAAAATATAAGATGAGCTAATCTCAAAATGTAAAATTCCCAGTACAAACTAACTCATCAATAATGTGTAAAGATCCATGCTAGACTATATAAATGACAGATAAAACTCATTAATTATTCACATAATCTATAAATAATTTATCTGATGGTGTTTGGTTATATTTGGGGTAATTTCTGCCTTATAAAAGTTGTTTTCCCAATAAATAATATATGATGTGCATAACAAGAAGCTGTTAGTAAAATTTCACTTCAGTGTTCTTTAAATCCAAAACAAAAGGAAGCAATCTTTAAAATGAGTTAAAATTCCTGAAAACAGCCCAAAGCTGTTCATGTTCAGCTACAAATGAGAAAAGCCTTGAAGAATAAAAAATGTTATGATGATGCTTTGATGCAGTTAAGCTAGGCACAGCAGGCCATGCTTTACTTACAGTTCCGTGAATTATCATAACTGACACTACTTTATATTCCTGGGATTATGACAACGCTGTTGGTGTCAATAGGTGTGGGTTTAAAGGAACGGGTGAAGAAGATAGAAACCTGCTATGAACATTCGTTTCAGGTGCATGTTCTGCTCTTCGAGTGATGCAAAAACAAACAAAACACAATTATCTTTAGAAATACTGTGTAAAAAACCAAAAATTAGGAAGCTTTATGCACTGGAGTGCTTTGATGGACTGTGACCTGCCAATGTTGTAACTACTCTGCCTGGGACTCATCCAAGCCTGGACAAGCAGCTCCCAATCCCCTTAATTGAGGATGGATGAATAGTTTGCATTCTCCGTGGCTTTAGAAATCTTTTTTGAACTTTTGCCTTCGAAGCACCATTCAAATTAAAATCCAACACTTTAATATCGGTTTAACTGTCCCTTGTATTTATTTATTTGTATAATTTTCTCACCTTGTCTATACATGCTGTGGAAGGTCAACACTACATGTAGTGTAATCTTTTTGAGGCAGCAATGCATGTTTTATTATTGTAATCAATACATTTCTTAATTTTTTTATTGCATAATTGTGACCATCACCAGCCCTCCCTAATGAAGGGTAAGTAAATCTTTATTAAAGGGAGAATATAAAAAGAGGGCAGTGTTACGCCTATGTGACAGGGGAGAGGAAGTCAGGGTCGGACAATGGAAGGGGTGGCAAAACACTATTTTAAGATGAGAGTGCGTTGCGTTGTTACTATTGTGAATACAGTAATGCCTCGTTTATCGCAGGGGTTACGTTCTAAAAATAACCCGCAATAGGCGAAATCCGCAAAGTAGTCAGATCTATTTCTTACAATTATTATACATGTTTTAAGGCTGTAAAACCCCTCCCCACACACTTTATACACTTTTATAAAACAGGAATTAACATTTCTCTCTAGTTTAAACACTCTCAAAGTTCAAACCTTTGTAGATTTTAAAACATAAACCTGTTTTCAAATAAACAGCACTTCACAGTCACACTGCTAGCAATAAAACATTGATGCCGAACGCATTCAGAGTCTTTGTTGACGATGGTCTTTATAACCGGGAACGGACTAAGAAGGTTTAGGCGTGGAGGAGAATCAGCGAGGAGGTGGTAGTAGCAGGTAAAAGTTCTCTCTGTAGCACTGAGCTAGGATAGCATTAGCAGCTAATCACACTGGCTTTTTTCACTGGTAGCTTATATTTATGAGTGGAGAAAAAGGAGCACACCTCCTCGCTTCAGCACAGGCAGTGAAACTTACTGAGTTGGATGCAGAACACAATACACGTTCATGCGCTGCAAAAAAAATGCATCCAAAATTCCACTGTAAAAAAAAATTATCTGTGAAACACTGAGGCCGGTGATGTATTTTTCTTTTAAACTCCAACATTTTCTTTCCACTGAAATAAATAGAAAAAATATAATTAAGTCTTTTCATTTTAACTTGATAAAGGGATGCTGACACAAAGGCGGCTGAAATGAAGTCCTTTAAGCATACGGACACATACGAGAGCAGATTGTGTTAGTTATTACAATGTGCGCAGATACACGTTTACTTCAGGGATTGACGTCCTTGCCCACCTGCTGTTAGATCTCTACTGAAGTCTCCCTCCTGTTTCTGACCTCCATGTGATGCCTGTGCTGCTCCATCTGTTATTCTAATGGTAAATGAGGCGATAGGTGCAACCAATTAACAAAGTGTTAGAAGTTTGCAAAGATTGGCTTCTTAAGGAAATTATATCCTTAGTTTGCAATTACTCACTAATGGGGCATTTGCAGCAATGGATGAATTGAAACCAACAAGAACAATCACATGTACTAAATGTTTTTGTTCTGATGAAAAAAAAAATGAAAAAAAATGAATAAACCCATTAATCAACCAATCTATCTTGCATATTTTCCTTTCATTAAGCACAAAAGTATTTAATGTCGAAATAATCATACATCTGTAAGATTTAAGAGTAAATTGTGTGCTACGGCTGGAAAAAAGATATTCTCCATCCTAAAGAATGTTCACATGAGCCATAAAAGAATCATTATAGGAGCTTAAAGCAGCTGGAGATTATTCTTTTTATCTGATAAAGACATATAGTGTAAGTTTCATGGATCAATAAATCTAAGCACATTTGCTCTAAGGTTGAAATTGGTGCTCAAAAATGTGTTGTGATCTCCACTGAAAACATTATCCTAGTGCCACTGTCAGAAAAGTTTCATGCATTGCATTGTGGGATGTGGACTCCCGTAGATGGATGCATAGAAGTGTTTTTCCTTCGTTCTTACTGTGATTTCTTGTGTTTCTTCACCAAACAATGAGGGCAGTGATTTGCCTGACTCCATTTTGGTTCTAGTTTGGTCCCAGTATTCCCCATAATATCACTTCACTCCGAGAGACATTACATTACGACTAGATTCAGATCTTTCTGTGTAATACGCAGAGTAAACATCCACATTGTTTTGGAGCAGCTTTGAATCTGTGAAAAGACCAGCAATGTGTTGGGGAGTCACTTTGGCAGAGTGTTTGGGGGCAAACACAAGAAAGTACGGCTATAAATCTGATTTAAAAAAAAATTGTTTTCCTATTGTTAAATATGTATTACATTATTTAGTTCTATTGTGAGATGTTACTTAATGTCATGTATAGCAAATATATAATAAATATGGGTGTCTAAAATGATCAAATGGAGATCTTCAATCCACAGGGATTATACAGTAGCACAGGGGTTGAGCGCTACAAGACACAGCTTTATTCCAAAGTCACAGAGAATATTAGTTCTATTTTTGGCAGTGAATGAACCATTCTTTTATTATTTATTTATTTATTTTTTTACAAATAAATTGATCCTGAAAGATAACTTCACCAATTGCTATTAAATCCTTTCATCCCACCTGAATGAAAAACCTTGAAGCTTGTCAAAGCGGATCTATACGGTTACATCTTGGCTTTAGCAGAGAAAAAGTGAGTCACCACAAAGCCAATGATTTCCTTCCTTTTGAGAATGCCACACACGTGTGAATTTTTAACGCACCCTGTTGTGGCTCACATAGTGCAATACTCTATAGCTTAACCCTGCACACCACTGCACCAAAACTGAACCGAACTTTGATTGCCCCCCCCCCATCCCAGCAGACAGATGGATTTACTATCTACAGCATTCGATACTGCTACTTCAGCAGAAAGCAATGCCTCACCCAGGAGCCACAGAGAAGGAGACAGATTGAATTTTGTAGTCAATATTTGGTCAAGCACGACGGCTGCAGTGTAAAGAGAGCAATGAGTTTCAAAGTGCACTCCTTAGCTGAAATCTGTAAAAAATAACCATGCAGGTGGCAATCTGTAGAAGTTTCAGACCATTAACTACAATTTGCATACATCTCACATTATTGCAAAGTTAAAAGAAGAAAAAAGACTTTCCTAAACCACTGGTTTTAGAAGTTTTAATATTTTAAGCAATGCATCCAAAACGTCATCCCGGGATCAATGTTTGAAACTATTGTAATACTTCTATTGTAGTTAGATATCAAAGTATCCATCCATCCATCTGGACCTGAGTAGATGTTTTGATGTTGCAGATTTGGCCTTAACTCACCCTATGCTTGGCGTGCGCTGCTTATGCCCTGATTGGATAGGCTTTAACGCCCCTTAAGCAGGATGCAAGTGCACAGAAGATGGACAGTGGAATAGATTTCACTGCTGTCCCAACACTTTGAGGTGTACTACATAATCTTCCTTGGCAGATGGCATGCAGCACAGTCAGGGAGTTGTGTGCGTGTGTGTTTAAATTGAGGACTTTTCCAAGGTCATGAATCACTTTTCTATCTTCTTTTAAAAGCCACAGAGAATGAAGCAGGCTTAGGAAGAATGACTGTGCATGTGCAATTCCATGAAATCTAAGAAAACCTCATCTGGTGTGGAATTGTCTTCGAAGCAACTAGCTTTAATATTTATAAGTCAGGGTCTTCTGAAATGCCAACGATTCACTGAGATTTAAAATAAATGTGACTTTACAGGACACCTGGATGTTCATTTCAACCAACAGTAAGAACGATTGGTAGAATATTGAAGGACAAACCATAAACTTATTGCATGATTTAGATTTAGATTTAGCCAAAAGTAATGAACAGTAATAAATACACACCATGGCCCTCATTTATCAACCTTGCGAGAAAAAGGGTGCAAATTTGAGTGCACATTTAGTCGTTCGACAGGACCAATGATTAATTATTATTTTTTCTCTTTGTCTGCACATGCTGTCTAAGGTTAACACTGCAAGAAGTACAATCTTTTATAGACAGCAATGCGTGTTTTGTTATTGCAATTAATTAAATTAATTTATTTTATTGCATAATCATGACCATCACCAGCCCTCCCTAAGGAAGGGTAAGAGGAACTTTATTATAGGGAGGACATAAAAAGAAAGGGCAGTGTTACACCTAGGTGAGGGGGAAGGGAACAGGGAAGAGGGAGTCAGGGTACGAAATGGAAGGGGTGGGAAAGAAGTGACTGCTTTAAAGTTAGAGTGAGATGTGATGTTATAGTTGTGTATATTGTGTTGTGAAATCCATTCAGCCAGTCTGGTGACAAGTTTGGGGCTCAAGTATAATGGTGGCGGCCGTGACGAGAGGGAAATTGGTATTTGGGATCAATGTGTCTAAGGTTAAGCCCAGTATAAGTTCATCCCACAGCCCAAGACAGGCCAGTGCTTCCAATACCAAAGTTTGTGCAAGATCCGCTTCTGCAAACCCAGGCGCCACCCTGGGCCCGAAGGTTTCAGTTTCTAATTTGTTTAATTCGTTTTAATAATCAGTTTTGATCTGTTCTGAATGTGTGTCTGCTTATACTTAAATGGCCGCTGAAGTTTGTTTACTATTTTATTTTGTGACTCAGCCACATTTTGCCGCTGCACTGAAAATCCACAAGAACACACACAAGAACAGACCTGACGGGAGACCTGTGTTCATAGCGTACGCTCGCGTCAAAATTGATTAAATATTGAATATGGTTGAAGGCACATTGTACGCTCAGATCTGAACGTACGAACGGTAAATGAGGGTCACTGCGTTTAACAAGGTAAGCCATACACAGTATTTACATGGTCCATTAAACATGTGCAAAAGTACTATAACAGTTTGTTTTCCCTGGTATGATAGAGAGGATATATAGATTGTATACTAGTTGAGGAATCAATGCATTTAATTTCGTTTTTACCAAACCAACCTGTTCTGCTCTGTATGACGGCTGCTGTCGAGGCAGACTGAGAAAAGCCTGGTCTCGGGGTGGTGACATCGGTTGGATCCCGCGTTGAGTGGGTAGAGGTGGCAGCATGGGCTGGCCCACACTCAGAGACACCGGCATGGGATGGCTGATGTGCAGCGGCTGGTAGAGCGGCATCCTTCGCAGGCTGTGTGAGTGGAAATTATGTGGAGGGAAAAGAGGCTCTGCACTCAGGAGGGACGTCTGAAAGAAGATGGAGAGGATTCAGGAATGCAGTGTGATATTGTGCCAATGAAAAGAAGACGCTGGAACTATAACTTATAAATGAAACTTATGTCCTGGTTTGACATTTCAATATCTCGCAAGTGGAGATGGTTCATCTAAGTTCGAAAACACATCGCTGTCAATACATGAGGTAGTTATTTTGTGCGGTTACAAAACTCACTCGACTTTCCTGCTTTTAGCTTGCAATATCTTCCTTCATTTTAATTTGTCCAGTTATTGTTTTCAATATTTCAATGCATGCTACAATTAGCTATGTCTATTGACCATGTCTTTATAACCTGTGTTCAGATTTTCTACAATTTAAAAAATGTAAAAGTAGACAGTTTGCATACGCAGAGTTTACGGAGGCAGGGGGAGCAGTGCCCCCCCCCATGTTAAAAAAAAAAAAAAAATAAATATATATATACATACTGTATATACAAATATTAAATGCCATAAAACAGTGACAGTACAAAATATATATGAATTCATTTGTTGTTTCCAAATTATTGAGACTTTAGGTTGGTTCTTCTTCTGTTGTGCAATTTTTCTTCACAATGTAAATGGTGAAGCAGCACTGCGCCCAGCAGTTCATGTATGGTACTGCAGCAAAAATGACGCAGAAAGCGGCCGCCGGCCTGATTTTATCATGAATTTACAACATTAAATGAAGTATCGACATAAATTTTCATAGTCAACATTATCAATTATCTTAATTATTTATGCATTATTGTATGTGTTACACACGTTGTGGTTGGCATAAATCTCGAGATGGTCTACAGATTTAATTCTATTTTATTCTTTTGCCCCTCCCCTGGCAAGAATTTCAAACTCCACCTATGAGAGTTTGTAATTTTATATCTTACGAAACTCATTGGTGATAATTACAACAAACAATCCAAAACCCATTTACTTTGTCAGCCAGAATCAATCAACTCTGCCTCTTTTTTCATAAAAATAACCCTCTTTCACAATAGCGCCATCATTTATATATTTTCAAACTACTGAGGAACTAATGTCAAGTAAATCATATTTCATTATTTTGTTTTGTCAACAAGGCTGTAAGCATGGCAGCTCTGATCAGACACTCGGCTGGAGGTTGAATGAAGTGCTCTCGTATTTACAGAAGAAACAGCCTTGTACACATCTGTGCTCACAAACACAATATGCGCTGAAAACGCAGTAAATACATAAGAGTGAGAGGCGGCACAGTATACGTAGGTCACTGTGCGTTGAAAAGGGACTCACCTTATAAATGCTGGCTGCACAGGGTTTGGGTGGAGGCATGCGCTGTGGTGTGGGTCTGTACAATGACTCTGTCCTCAAAGGGCTGGCCGGTTTGTTGGCCTCCACAGATCTACAAACAACAACATGTAAACTAAGCGGAGTGAAGCACTTGAAGTTAGTTATACGTTTTCAAGCCATTTATGGTAAATTGCCAACATTTAACTTGAACATACTGGATTTAGTATTTCATCCACTATTCCAGCAGAAACTTTGCAACAAATAATAATTGGTCTGACTGGGAGCTAATACAGTTTGCTGGATTTAATTCTAACAAAAGGCAACCTGGTAATTAGTTGCTTTGTTATCCTTTCACTCAGTATGGAGTCAACTTCCTTTTCATTAAGTCATTGAGCTAAAAATGTACCTATAAATGTGTGCACTCTGTGTTGATTACTAATAGATCCACGTTTAGTTTGCATTTAGCATTTACTTTATGTATTTATTTTTTAAACTAAATTCTGAAATATGCAAAGAAACAACTGAAAGCAAAAAAGCAACTAAGTAATTGTGATAGCATTTAAAAATCCTATGTTAATATGTAACTAAACCCCAAAACAACTGTTTTTTTCCTGCCGAAAACAAACGTAAATGGGTGTGAAGTAGTGTTGTTGATTCATTATTGCCCTATTTTTTGGTTGTAAAACGTAAGTGACTGCCCTCCATGGGTTCAAACTCTATTACAATCATAATTCTTTTATCAGATAAATCCATAGTGTAGGCTACATTGATCAATAAATCGAGGAACATTTGCTTGAAAAAAAAAAAAAATGTAAAAGGCTGAAATTACCACTTAAAAGTTAGTTTTCAACTCCACAGTGAAAATTCATTTGTTGACATTTTTGCGCATTGCATTGTGATGGTGGAGATGAAAACAAACTTTAAAGTGGACATTTCAACCATTTTTGTTTCTTTTTGGAGTAAATTATGTTCAATTCATGGATCTATGATAAATATACTATGTAATTCCAACAAGTTCATTTTGTCTTCATTTTTGAAATAATATGCTAAGGTTTCATTTATTCAGACAATTATTTTCAGGAAATTTACTCTTATATCTTGACATGTTTTGACTGCCAAATGTCAGTCTTCCTCAGAGGCATCTACTGATTGCTTTCATGTGTCCTTAAATATACGGTTTATATGGTTTTATCTAATCAAAATTATTGTGGGTAGCAGGTTTTTGTCACTGTTGGCCCCGCCCCTCCAATAAAAACTAGCACTAGACTGGTATCTGTGAAGACGAGATTGTATTGTTAAAATTGTGAATAGTGAGTATTGAGTAGGTAGTTAGCATAGCATAGAATGTTCTTTGGACAATTTATGGTATTGAGTGGGCGTGTCTTAAATGCTACAGGAGCCCCACCCATAATCATTATACATTTTTTTCATTCCGAGGCGCGCATCAGCAAAAACCCTGGGGTTTAATTACACTTTAATGAAGCCTGGGGGAAATAATATCTGGACCCTGACGCTCTGTCTCCACTAACCTACTCTTTAGAGAGCAGATTTTTATAATACGGATCAGTCTGATGCAACACAACAGGCTCCATGCTTTGACATGGAAGGGACGCAGTACCTGAATTTGTCCAGCGTGCCCTTCTTGTTGGGGAACATGAGATGCAGCAGAGTCTTCCTCTTCACAAAGACGATGACGGTGGCTATGAGCAGGGTGACCAGGGTAACCAGGATTGCCACAGTAATGAGCACACTGTCGGCTGATGCCACATATGACAACACGCACATTAATACACACACACGCACATCTACAGTACAATGACAGGACATAATGAAGGCTGTTACAGCTCGGCCTCGTCAGCAGGAAAAAGTTCACATTTCTGGGCTCGTTTATGCTTTTCACATGCTTATTCTTTCCAATTGATCCGCTAAATGTGATCAGATGTGTGCTAGAGTAATCACATTTGCATAATTGTATAAGGAATTCAAATGGAATTTGTGTTTTATAATTGTGTTGGTGCGAGTGTGCTTACAGGAGTGAGAATGGTGATTTAAATGTATACGGTACCTGCCAGTCTCATAGGGCCACTGTCAATGCTCCCACCAAATCCCACTTTTTCACAGAACGGGGGGGCCCAGTTTGCTTCACAGTGGCAGTTTTTCTTATTGTTGCACACCTGAAAGCAAAGAGTCATGGATATATTAAAAACATTTTGTGAAAGCACCACAGAGCTAAAATGGTAAACACTTCCAGAGAGCACTCCTGGCACCTTTCTGTATGGAGTTTGCATGTTCTCATAGTGCTTTGTGTTTTTCCCCACAATCCAAATAATGTACGATACAGTAATTTGAGTTTCTGAAAAATCTTCTTATCTGGATCATTGATCCTGACCACGGTACCATAAATCATTCACACAAGGCTTCTAAGAAATTTTGATAACACTTTACTTTAAGTTTTATACATAAGGCTGATATTACATTAACATTATTATGACATGACACATGTCATTAACATGGATAAGGTGTCATGAAGGATGTCAGTAAGTGTTGTTTGTTACCCTAGTCCTAACCCTTCGTTAACCTAACGCTAATCCTAACCCCTAACTCTACCTAACCCCACTATATCCCTCCACCTCCCCCAAAAAATGCCAACATAGCTCCAAAGGTGTCATAATTTAGCAAACGACAATTAATGACAGCCTTCATGACACCTTATCCATGCTAAATACAGATCGTAACAGCGTAATGTCAGCCTTATGTATACATTTCAAGTAAAGTGTTACCAAAATTTCTATTCCCATTAATAACGATACAGTAAATGGAAATGTATGGGCACCCCCCACTGTTTAAAGATTAATCACAATAAAATGCACAATCCAGATCTGATCTGGATGAAACTTGGTGGGGCAGTTGTGGAACCAACGTGACATAACTGAATCAGATTTCATAAAGATTGGTGAATTACAAACCAAGTTATAAGTTTTTAAACTTCACCAAGGATCAGAGATAAGGATTTTTCAATTTTTGAAACTGATCCAGAATCAGTACATTGATCCAAATCCCCTAAAATGTTTATGGGAATCTTCCATGGTCTCTTTTGTCATGTTGAATTCTCCTTCTGTATTTTAATACCTTTTACATTTTAGGTTGCCTTTTAAAATCTGGCCAGGGACACCAGATGAAAACTAGCGTCTTTTGGCTAACTCTGACTCATTCACAGTATGTCTGTCTATTAATGTGCATAGTCCACTTTAAATAATGAATAAATTAAAGCTTAAGCTTAAGGTCTATGTTTGGTAAAAAAAAATGTTGTCAAAATCCGTTTGTTGTAATCCTGCTAACAGACAAAGCAATTAATAATGAAAAACGCCAGTGAAAATATCAAACACCTTGGTGGAAGTAAATGACTAACTCCTTTGAACACATTTACATTGATTAGCATGTTTATTTATTCAGTTATTTAATTTGAAGACAATGACAGCGTATGCACGTGTTTTCGAATAGACTAAATGTGTAAATGTTGGAGTCAATTCAGTGTAAATTTTCTGTGCAGAAATAAGATGAAGCAGTGTTTCCTAAGGCGGCGCTGCTGTCCAGCTGTTGGTCAGAGGAAGGATGTAAAAAGGGGGTACAGAGACAAGTGCACAGCTGTGGGGATTTATTTTAGTTGTCTGTCCCTGCCTCCATGCCACAGATCTTCCTTCTCACTGGGTGATTGGGTTAAGAGGTACTTGAGGGCTCAGAGCGACAGATTAGGAGGTTCATGTTTTATGCTTGAAAGAGGGAAAATATTGCTAAAAGACATCTCCAAACTAACCCAATATAAATGTATCCTGTTAAGTATCCCAGATTCAAAGCGTAACATTATTTGATTCTTTTTTTCTCAGGTTTACTGACAGAAAACTTTCTACCATTTGTCAAAAACTCCTAACAATGTACTGCACATTAAACGCAGCTACCTGCAATAAATTATACTGTATCTACATTATGCTAGGCAGCAGCAATAAATAATTTATACTGTCTTATATTGAATATTTAATCGTAACAAGTTGAAACCAGAATCAGTCACTGGATTATTACAGTCACTTCTTCACGCATCATCTTTCACCAAAATGCGTTCAATCCATATAAAAAGTTTTAAACTTTCTTGTAAATGTGCAGTAGTGTGAGTAACAGAAACTGATTACTTGGAATGAATTGTATTTTCCAAACACCTGCAGGAAAATTCAGAAATGCTGTTTTCCCAGCCAGGTTTTCCAGTGTTTGACACATGAAGTGGGAGAAAAATAAGTCCACACACATATTTTTTTTTTCTAGCTTGAATGTCTTCTGCTACTTTATGTTTTTGTGTTGGGTACATTTAAAAATGATGATTTTTATTGGCTTTTTATTGGAGCATCCAATTTGGCCTGTTGGAGAAACTAAAAATGACTTGAATCATTGTGTAAATGAAACTCAACAATCTTTGCAGGGGCTCACAGTTTTCCCGGTGCCTGTATCATATGATTGCAGTCATTTTAAATGTTAAACAGTTGAAAAAACTTAAAATTCTTACAAATTATTACATAATATTTGCCTTAATTAAACAGAAAATCTACAAAATTTAAAGTGAAGAGCCTGTTGGAATTGATATTTATCACGTATTGCTTGGATGTTGTCAGTTTCTTACATATTTTGTATTTTATGTATACACACAAGTGCAAACTAGGGCACAATAATGTGGAAATGACTTGTTTTCCCACATAAAATCTGTGGCCCACTTGAGATCAAACTGCTCCACATTTGGCCCTTGAACTAAAATGAGACACCGCTGGAATAATGCATTGAAGGGTGTCTGAAGATTCTCAAAATAAAAAGACAAAAAAAGAAAACGTACAGAAACTCTTTGACATAAAAGCCACCCTGACAGTGAATAATAATAATCCAGCCTGCAGTGAATGTGTGTGATTCGCTAAACTGAACAACAGTGTAAATAAAAGATAAAAGCTATCCCAATTGAATAATTATTAAGAGTAACTAATAGATTTATTTCTGTGCAGGAAGTGCTTCTTTCTGTGCTGCTATGGAATGAACACAAAATGTGTTTTTGTCCAGTGTTCCATCATTTCCTTTCCTCTGTGTGTAGTCAAAAGATGATAAACAGCCGTATAAGTGGATCCCTAATGATGGCGTTAAATTGAATTGATTTAACCTCAGAGGAACAATAAAGATTGATTGCACAGACCGAGAGCAACGGCCATAACTCGTAAGCAACACCGTAAATTCAGCCATATCATGATATTGTTTACAATTGCAGGTGAAGGAACGGCCGTAATTTTTTTTTTCTGGCTGACCACAAAAAAAGACAAACTAGTTAAATACGGTCCCTAGCGGCTTGTAACACAGTTTCTCATGCTACAATGCATAATTTATAGCTAAATACAGAGCTAATGGATGCTTTGCACTCACCCCACGTCTATTGCATTTCCCAGAGCACTCATACACACCAAAGATAGTGACGTTCTGGCACTGCCGATTCAGACACACCTATAAAGAGAAAATTATTATTACTGAACTATAAAAAATGAAGACAAAACATAGGACTAGAGGCTCTATGCAGAAAGTTCTAGCATTTAGCACCGAACCACTGCTGCATTTAAATGTTTCATCTGTATTGCAGTTTGGAATGCATATGAAAATGTGATGCACACTCGGTTTCAAAGGCTATAGTGACACTACATCTCTGCATTTGCTTTCTAATCATGCATGCTTAGATGTTTCTTTCCTTCTACAGTCTAAAAACATAACAATTCTCACATTTTCTTCCTCGGTAACAATGCCTGCTTGTGATTGGTTGTCCCTGTACATTAAAGAACTGCAGGTGGTGACCTGACTGCATTTATGCATGAGCCTTGTGTAAAATGCTTAAGCATTTTGCAACAACAATCATTAACAAATAGCCTACTGACCAAATTATTTTGAATCAAATGGAGAATTATTTTATTTATTATGCACTTAGAAAAACACTGAAAATGGCCTTTGTCGTCATTTTTTTTGCAATTACAATATGGCAACATAATTCTGTTTAAAAAGAGGCGTAAAGAAATGATCCTTCCGAGGTATGTTGATAATTAACTAGCACAAGGTGCTCGCTTGTTATTTGGAGTTAAAAGTTGTGGGATATGGTACGTTATTTATAAAGGAGGTTTAATGAATGTAAAACACAATTCTTTCATGGTTTCTGTGTATTATATTGCATTGATTGTTTATTCACAATATAGTTAAATTGAGATTTTGTGCAAGTTTAAGTTAGGAAATCGAGAAAAACTAATAGCGGTAGGACTAGATACGTTCCGACTCCTTTTCGTTCATGTAAACTGAGATGCTATACTGTTTTGTTGTTATTTCTTGATTCTGTATTCATTTATTTTAAATCGTTTTTGAGTTGTCATTTACATGATCAAAATAAATAAACTAAATTAAATCAAATCACATCAAACATAGTATTTTATACACTAAATATAAACAAACAGCCTACTGTCAAATTATTACTGAACTAAATGGGGATTATCATATTTATTAGAAAAAAAATAAAAATGGCCTTTATTGTAATTTTATGGCTATTACAATATGGCAACATATTATTTCATACATTAAATATTATATTAAAAATGTTAAAAGCTTTGAATAACAAACTAACTTTATTGTAGTAGGTTGTGTTTAATGATCAGAAGTGTATTAACCATATCACACGGGCTCTTATTATAAAAAGCTAGGGATTTTCTGTGTGTGTTGGTGCAGCTTTTGATGATAAATTCTGAATGAAGTGTTATGTCAATGTTTACGAATCAATGGTTAAGTATAGGCACCAACAAATAAATATTTTATACAGAATGCCCTTGAAAAATCTACATTTCTAGGCAAAAAACTGGATTTTGGGTCACTATTGTGAGAGTTCTAATGTTGAACTAAACTAAAATCATGTGCAACACAGTGATGTTTGCTGCAGAACAAATGTTCCATTCATTTCAAGCTCACTTTAAAGTAGAACCTACCACTCAGGCAGCTTCATCATACAAATTACAAACCATAATCTAGTTATAGAGGTAAAATAACGAAGCACAATATGCTGTGCAAAAACAACGATTGCCTGGAAAAAAAAGAAAACCCCTGCTGTTGGATGCTTTCATGTAGACAATACGGCCTGCATTGAGAAAGCAGTTTGGAGCACTCAGCTTCCCTCAAATTGCTGCTGCTGTGCGGTCCGTACTCTTTCAACTTAATGTGCTGATTGGCAAGAACCATTTAAAAAAGAGCTTTTTCTGTAGAACAAAGGCCCACAATATACACCCACCTTCAAGGCAAGGAGTAACATGGAGAACTAAAGTAAAAGTCAAGTTATCACAGTGAGCATCTGTTTTCTGACAATTCCACCATTCCTCACAACACAGAAAGCCAGAACCACGGGTAGGGTTTTGTAGGTTAGTATAGTTAAACAGCCCAGGGAGTTTGGAAAGGCATTGCAGAACCCATGTCTGATTGGATGAATCTTTTAGCCTCCACCATGTTTAAATATATACAATACCATATATACAATATAATTGCCGCCTTGCATAGTGGCCGGTACCGATATTGATCCGATGCGATATCAACACAAATCATCCATAGTTTTATTACTTTTTTTGTTAGAAAAGGCTTGATCAAGTGATGTTACTCAAACATACACATGCCCGGTTTTTTCATTGATTACCTCAATTGTTAGTCAGAGGGTGTGTTACTCCTTTCTTACTGCAGGGTGAGCCCAAACGCCTCGCTCCAATTTGATGACGCATTCCCACTTTTAAGCTCTCTGCCATGATTGACATGTAAAAATGAATGTGAGTGGGTGGGAGGAGGGCAGGCCGTCCTCTGGCCCTACGTCACCGAGGGGGGAGGATGAAGTCAGCGTCCCGTTTCTAGACACGCCCACTCATAAATATGCAGAAGGAGGCCGCAAATCAGCCTGTTTGTGTAGAGTTGCTCAGAAAGTGACTTTTCAGAGGCTAAAACTCTGGAAAACAGCCGAGTTTGGGAAAAATAAACCTCAAATACTATGTTTTTGGGGTTCTTAGGACAAATGAAGATGGCTGAAAAATAGCATGACATGGGACCTTTAAAGTTGTTATTGGCTAGTAAAATAGGAACACTATGATTTCCTGTGGGACGTAATGAAAATTAAACAACTGCATAAATTAGAAGAAAAGTGTTGCACGTTAAAACTTAAAGTGAAAAACTTGAACATTTCATGCTTTTTAAACAGGTAACCCTTTGGACTTTCCGCAAGCTTTGAAGTAGCTCACAGTCTTAGAAAGGTTGGTGACCCCTTCTCTAAATCAACCAATATCGTCCATGAATCCAATCGGCAACAACGAATCGTGATTCGAATCAAATCGTTGATAAAACAAATTCTTACACCCCTACGATGTAGGCAAACTGAACTGTGCCAACAAGGTAAACAATCAGCTCCAGGAACTTCTGGTCATGGATAGCTTGGATGAAAATATATTTGCAATTGTTTTAACCTAGCCACAGCGTTTTCACGTCTGCTTATGTTGGTTGCAAGGGCAATCAGAATGCAATACATCCTCAAAGCATGGAGTATCCACTTAAACAGATTGCTGCATCTAATGAATAATCCTTTACTGAAATTTGATTACCCTAAATTAAGTGTAAATGACTTCCTTCGGTGAAAACTAAGGCAACAATCACTCACCATGCCGTCATCACATCTAGTACCAGCAAGAACCAGCCCAGGGTCGGGCATGTCATCGCCGAGGTAAACATGTGTTCCTCGACATAGAATACGTCCTCCTTCTTGCTGTGGGATGTTGGTTTCAATAGACACGGCATTTGTTCCGATCACAGGACGGTTTGCTCCACCCTGGCACTGAATTTTACCACATTTAGCATCCCTGTAAACAACAAATGTGTTTTACCTGTAACATAACAGCAACAAACTAATCATTTGGGATATTTCACAGTAAGAAACAAAAAGAGTAACACAAAGATTAAAGTATGCTGAAGATAGCAGCAATCTTTCAGTCCTCCGGCCATTAAAGCAATTACATCAATTAACAAGAAGCTTGATTACAGACTTTGCCTAAAGGAAGAAGATCGTTAGAACAATTAGACGACAAGAATAGCCGAATAATTAACATTAAAAGCATTCTTAGAATGTATCTGCTATCTTTCCCCAATTACTTTTCTTAGTTACGTTGGCTTCTATTTGAAGATCAAACGCCATACTCCACAATAGATGATCAATTATGAAACTATTAGGCTAATTACATGAGCTCGTAAGGTATTTAGGCTCTTTTCTTTTTTTTTTGGAGGACTTCCAAGTACTGTATGTACCTACTTGGCATCGCATTTGGCAAAGGAGCCTTTGGAGTCTTTTCCACAGTTCCCATAAGGATCCCCTGCGGAGTTGACTCTCTCAAAGCAGATCCCAGGGGCTGGTTTGGCTCCTTCAGACATTAAAGCACCCGTCAAGACGAGGGAAGAGATTTTCTTTTAAAGATATATTTCAAAAAAGACAGTTCAACTTGTCATTAGGCGCACTGATTTACCCGGCCCCCACAGAGTGATGCACTGCTGCTCGTGAGTTTGACAGATGCCGTTATAGCAGTAGCCTTCGACGTGGTGACAAGCGTGTCCATCATGGAGATAAACATTGGCGGGACAGTGAGGACTGGCACCGGTACAGAACTCTGGCAGGTCACAGGAGTTGCTGGGCTCTCTGCACATGGTGCCTGCCACTTTAAGCTGCAAAACACATACACCAAACTTAGTGGTGGTAAGGTACTATTGTAGCCACAGCTGCCCTGGGGCAGACTGACGGAAGCGAGGCTGAAGGAGTGCGCCGTCGGCCCCTCCGACCACCACCAACACTCACTCACACACTACATTCATACTATAGGTAATGTGGGTGAGGTGTCTTGCCCAAGGACACAATGACAGATACCACTGGAGCAACTGTCCCCCACTGTGGCACCTGGAATTCTCAGTGGTCTCCCATCCAACTACTAACCAGGCCCAGACCTGCTTAGCTTCTGAGAGCTAATGAGATCGGCCAATGACGTGAATCATCCAACCATTGCGTAGCCTATATATCCATTTGTATCTTTGTAGAGGGTGCCTACAGCTTCAGTGAAATTAAATTCAAGACTTTTTAAGACTTTTTAATGTAATTTCAAATAAAATTTAAGAACAACTTCACAGTAAACAGAATGAATCAATTACATAGAGTTAGGGTACATTTTTTCCAGTGTCTAGTGCAGACGTGCAACTGGCGGCCCCCAACGTAAACACACAAAATGACAGTAAAATACAGAAAAAAACTCACTCAAAACACACAAGATGACAACAAAAACAGATAGAATTTAATGAAACAACAAAAATACAAAAAACAAATAAAATGAAGAAAAGCCATTAGGAAAAATATTTGTTGGACAGACAATTTTCTTGAAATTTACATTTCCCCATGTTGTTAAAAGTTGCTACAAGCATGACGAACATCTACACAGAGTCCTGCTGCAACCATGTCACTGTTTTGTAGTTGGTTCCGCTGTCGTGGTAAATTATATATTTAAAAAACAATGAATGTTACCATTCATTTTGAAACGTGAGACTAATTACAATCATAAAATCATACTCACTATGTATGGAATTTAAAATTTTTTAATGACAATTACAGCCTTATTTTTTAGATTCAAGAATTTTATGACTTTTTAAGGATCCCCAGGAACCCTGTTGTAGACATCGGGGGTGTCAAACTCATTTTAGTTCAGGGGCCAAATATGGAGCAGCTTGATCTGAAGTGGGCCAGAGATTTTATGTAATTTCAACATTATTCTGCCCTAGTTTGCACTTCTATGTACACATAAAATACAAAGTATGTAAGAAACCGACAATATCTAAGCAATAAGTGATACATATCAATCCCAACAGGATCTTTACCCTAAATTTCCTAGATTTTGTGAACAATTTCTATTAAATTAAGGGAAATATTATGTAATAATTTGAAGAAAATTGAAGGATTTTGTAGGAATTTTGAGTTTTTTCAACCGTTTCAAATGAAAAATGACTGCAATCATGCAATATCAGCAATGGACAAACTGAGTTTAATTTACACAATGATTCATGTTTTCTCAATCATTTTTATTTTCTGATGCAGCCAAATGATTGCTTCAAAAGGACGGATTTGGGCCTCGGGCCATGAGTTTGAAACATGTGGTATACATCTTTGTACAAATGCTTTGTCCTGTTGTGTAAGTAAATACCTAACAGCCCTGTACTGCAATTCATTCAGTGGAGGCTCATACATTTCAACTGGAGTAGGCTAAAGGGAAGCTAAAAATAAACTACGTGGTGTCACTCTTGATAAATGTGATAAAATGGGGACAAAGTATACTTAGTTGTTCATGGCTGCAGAGACAGGTCAGTAATTATACAAACTACAGTAACTGGTTGTTCAGTGACCTATTTTATACTTTCTTATATATCTACCTGCGTACATTACTTGACTGCAGTGGTTATCTGTTGAATAGACTTACTACAACGCTGGATTCCACCTATTGAATTCTCACAGCACATTATCGTCCTACGGCATTGTGGTCCAAATACCACCTCCACCAAGGAGGCAATTTTTTCACTGGCATTTATGTATTTGTTTGTTAGTAGGATGACGTCAGAAATGCTTAATGGAATATTTTTTTTTAACCAAAAATGAACCTTATGCCATGAAAGATTCCATTAACTTTTGGAGGGGATCTGATCAATATACTGATTAAGTATTACTTTAAATAAATTGAAAAATCCCATTAGTGAAATTGAAATTTCCAATAATTCACATCTCAGCCCATAATTGACAGATATTTATGAAATTTGACTTAGTCATGTTGAGTTTTGGTTAATGTGAAATACACATAAGTTAAGATGAAATGGTTAAACGTAGTTGCTTAGTAGTTTAGAATTATCAACGTTTAAAACTGTTTAAAAATACCTGGATTATAAGTATATTAATACGTTAAAAGCTTACTTTTAACAATCTGATTTTGTTTAAAACGAACATTTATATATACTGGTACTTGATTTGTTCCTTTGTAAAAACTTGACAGATAAATACTATACACGCGTTTAACACTGTCAAAATTGGGTTATTAAAATGCAAGTAAAATACCAATAATTTAAAATAATTGAATAAGTCGAAAACCTTGTTTAGCAAAAAAAAAAAAATAGTACTGATTTAAAACTGCAAAACAAAATGTAATACTTGGAAAAGATTGATGAGCAAAATATGATTTAAAGGAAGGAATGACAAAAAAAGTTGAATTGTCCTTGTGTTGTGTATTTTTCCTTTTTGAGGTTTTACACTTATGTACCTACCAACAAACAATACTGTCAATAAAAAGGAAGAAGAAATTGAAGGTCTGGTTCTTTGAGTGAAACAGTAAACACATCCAGTAAAGAGAAGTTGTTTTTGAGTCAAGAACAGCACAAAATAGATAGAAAATATCGACACACAGTTGAAACCATTTATTGATATTTTTCTTCCAATAGTATTGTGGAAATGCATATATTGGTGAGAAATATTGGTAAGAATAAAACTTAATTTAAATCCAGTTCACTAATAAATATTTTAACTGGAAGTGCAATTAAAAGACATGTTTTTTTCTGTGTATTTCAAAAGAAAACTAGGTGCTTCTGCAAGAAGAAAAAAAAAAAAAAAAAAAGCCAGAAGAAGTACAGATTAAAGTGCGAGGCCAAAATCCACTTTTGAACCATTCACACATACAAACTAAATATCTTGCAAATAGGCTTTTATCCTTTTATCTAACACTGGACATTGAGGTGTCTAATGCCAGGAGGTCAAACAGAAAGTGCTGTATCTCTAAACACAGACATTCATTAATTTCAGTGAAGAAAAAAAAAAAGGAGAAAGCAATTAGAAATGGTAAAACAAAACTCTGTGAAAGCGCACCTCACTAAATCAAACACTAACTTGTCCTCCAGCAAAGTGCCCATTGTGATTAAATACGTAGCTGGAATGAGCTGACCTGAGATCAATCATAACCTGAGCATACTGTATGAGACTCTAAATGTCTTCATCTGAGTCATTACACTGTTGAGTGAAAACACATTTTCAAATTAATAGAAGCATGTGGGATAGGTGCGTGAGAATTATGTGAAAAGAGGACAAAAAAGAAATTAGGAAAATCTCTTACTCTGCAGTCTTCACAACATTGTCCGTGGGCACACACAGCGTCTCCTTTGAGGGTACATGTGGTGGCATTGCAGCATGGGTTCATGCATTCCTGGAATGAAATAAAGACAAACCAAATGCTAAAACATGTGATATTTGACATCTGTTGCTCTAACATCATCACTTCCAGGTCAGAAAAGGTCACATTGTCTGAATAAGTAACTGACACTGACCACAAGCTTATACAGTATGTTTTAGATGTGTCAGTACTACATTTGAACTTGAAAACAGAAAGAATTGATCTAATGACCCCACGTCATGACCTTTTCTGCAACTCAGCAGCCAAGGATTTTATTTAAACAATTGTCTTTTAGTTCTGATGAACACACATATATAACACAAAGCATGCTACGGAAGGTAGATTCACTCTACCTAAAGACAAATAAAATGAAAAGTACTGTAATGTACAGGGCCATGGTGACATGGAATGATCTTCCAAGTCCAAAATTTAGATTTAAAAAACTGCTGAAAGAAAATGTATTAAAAAAAAACAGCTCTCGGTGCCAAATGATGTATAATCAAAGCTACTGAATACAATTAATTAGGGTAAATTTGATTAGTTTTATGTGATCTATAAACGTATATGTATATTGATAAATAACTGTAAACGTACACTGATATATTGTAAATGCATATTGCTAAAAAATCAATCATCTGATGTTAAAAGCCAAGTTAGACACATTTTTAATTGGAACGAGGTCCGACTGTATGAATGGCGTTCTTGTTTTGTTTTGTTGTTTGTTTTCTTTGTTGTGTGATGTGTTATATGTAACTGTATACTGCACTAATGAGACAATTGTACTGTGTGTGAACTCCAAAAAGAGTTGCAATGGCTCTAGTCAAAGCTAAAGGCGGGCATATACTGTGAGATTTTTTCAATCGTTGTACTCAGCTCCAGCTCAAATTGTGCAACTAAATTGCAGTCAGAATGCTCGTAGCTCACAATTTATGGTCTCATACTATACGGACCAACTCTCTGACACGACCTGACTGCTCAAACTGTACGTCCATAAACGATACGCATTATTTGTGACGTGTTACCGTCCCAACACTACTTTTGACAGTAACAAGTACTTTAACGCAATATTTTTTGAAAGAAATAAACTCAGTTCACGTTACAACGTGGTGCGTTTGTCCATTACTTGGCTAGCTGCAGTATACTTCCTGTTTACAGTGGTGCTACATATTTTAGTGGGATGCTGTGCCAACCACAGTACAACAGAAGAAGAAGAAGCATTGTCGGCGTGTCCCCGTTTACAATAATGTGCGCTAATCATAGCGAGTCAATGCGAGAGCAAGACGAGATTCTCAAGAGTAGAAATACGCGCATTGTTTTATCAATCTGCCTCCAAATGATAAGCTCTAAGCTAGCATTGGTGGACGCACTGGATGTGGGAAGCCTCTGCACCAAAACAACATTGGCTGGATTTTAACCGGACTGTGACTATTAGCCAGGGACAGATCTGCAAAGCTATTGCACGGTATGTTGTTGAATATATGCAGCCTGTTGCTACTGTGGAGTCACTGCTTTCAGCAGCTCGTTAGCCTGATATCATGTCATATGCTTTGTATTGTGGAGCTCAGAAAAAAGCTATGATTTTTTTTTTTTTTTTTTGGAGAAGCTGTTTTGTGCTTTGTATGCACATAATTTATGGTTGATTTATAGTTGGTCGAAATGTATTCCAAATGTTAATTCAGATTGCTTTCATTTATTTATTCTGGAAGGTTTTTGAGTGTTTATGTTGGACATTGTTGTCGCTAGTGTTTGAACTTAAGCTTTAAGGGAACATTCTAAGGGCTAAACACAACTGTTTTCATGATGCTGAAGCCACTTTACTGTTTGATCTTTAATTCTGAAAAATATTCATGTTGTGTTGTGTTATTGATTTCACAATTTCTTGTTCCTTGGTCTGAGGTAAATAAACTGACATTGAAAAAATACTATGCGTTTCAGTCAGATTGGTGTTTGTAAAGACTAATACTGAGCAGAGTTTAGTGCTGTGAATGTAAATAATTAGAAACTGTGGAGTTGGATACAAAAACATTTCATTTAGCAGAGGCTTTTATCCAAAGCAATGTTAATACAGGAGCAGTAGTGGTAGGAGGGTTTTAAACCACACACGCTTCCTTAACCACTATTCCTCCACTGCAGAGTTGATTGTGGAATATTTTCTGATACAGCACTGATATGAAGCTGTACGAACACAAATGACTGAAAAAATTATACATTCTTTAATTCTAAGTAACTTAAAATTTACTTTTTCCAGCAACACATTATTTTTTGGTGTAGGTAATCAAAAAAGTAACTGAGTTACTTTGTCAATGAAGTAACTAGTAACGGTAACTCGTTACGTTCTTTAGTAACTAGCACAACACTGCACGTCGGGGTGTTGTTTCCAGGAAATGCAACTCTGAAGCGTTGCCATTTTAAACAGAAGAAGAAGAAGAAGAAGAACCTGGAAGTGGATAGACACTCGCAAATCTCAGCAAAAAGAGCTTCAAAAAAGAAAAGGCGGCGATGTGTGTGAACCAGGAACTGGCTGGACAAACGTGGGCAGTACAGTCCGTCAATTCTACAGCAGTCCTATGGTGTTAGCTAATGCGCAGTGTGAGAGTTTGAGGTAAGCTCTAAACCGGTCCGTGGCACTGCTTCGACAGTGCGATACTTTCACGAGGAACAACCAGGATTTCAAACACACGATTTAGCCGAGACTAGGCCCAATCCCAAAAATAGACGCACAAGTCAAAAATCGGTTCAAAATGGACCAAAAATCACAGTGTATGCCCGCTTTAATGGAGATACAAATAAAAAGAGACAAAAAACACCATGGGTCTGTGGGTTGTGTTGTGTTTGGTTTTCATGTTTATGCTCACATAGTCTTTTTTATGCTGGTAAGGGGTTGTTATTTTGTGGTTTCTCTGTGCTTCTCTTGTTCTGTGTGTGTTTATGGGTTTTAGGCCCTTTCTTGTGCATGGCAGCCCTGTCTGCACTGTCTGCAAGAGTAAAGAGCATGTGTAGATCTCTTCTTTCACTCACTGAATCCTTTGGTCTCATTGAAAATATCAGCAAAAAAAAAGCTTTGTTAAAATGTGGCATCCAAACTGCTAGACAATCCCCTCTTTAAATGGATGTGTGCGTTTATGAGTTTTCCTGTTTAATTCCCAAGCCTGACATGAGATAATTGTTTAGAGAGGGATGGAAAAACGTTGCTTTTATCTCTGGGTCTAAGTAGGCTGGCAAATTAAACAAGGGGGCTCCATTGTGGTGATATGATGCTGGTAACATAATTATGTAGCTTGGTGTTTAGGTGGTGGTCGAAACATATTGTCTCCATTTAAATACCACCTATCATTCTTGGAATGATGTCGATTGAGAGGACAAAAGCACCGCAGAGTAACAAAAGCAACACTGATGTCAATTGTGAGAAAAACACTGACTGTGTGTTGAGTTCCTGTTGCTCACCAAGGACAGTGGAATAAAGTCCCTAGTGAGACAATTCTGCTGATCACGTCATGTCGGCTACACAGAAACCTCCCAGTTAAACTTTAATGCTTATCAGATTAATATTTCAATAGCCCCATGTTAGAAACACCAAGAAAAGGAATGTGGAAAACCTGGTTTAATATTCAAAAAGCCAAAACTGTTAGTCAAATCTATCTCATACATATTTCATCAACAATTTGTATCTTCTCAACCAATTAAAGGTTCATAGTGATCTGATTTTTTTGGAAAAATGATTTTAGAGACGTGAAAAAAAGAGTTATTTTGAAATAAAGGATTATCATATATTTTTTTTTAAATGGGGACAAATACCGGTAATAAATCTTTTATTTTCTTAGATAGAAATTAATAGAATACATAGTGGCTCTAGCTTTGTTGGGGTTTTTTGTGGATTGTTTGCGTGGGGTATTTTTAATCTATGTAAAGTTTCAATGATGTAAAGCACTTTGAATGTTATTTTATGTGTGAAAAGTGCACTAGAATTAAAGTTTGATTTGATTTGGAATATGAAGAGCAAACAAGCTTGTAAAATGTATTTAAAGTTAAAGAGAAAAAGGAAATGGGGGCATACAGTATGTTCTTTTGTATAATGTTTATTCAATGACTATTTATTTACTGAAGAAGTATATGCTTGCGATGGTTTAAAGCCCAATATGTTACATCAATGCAAATGTTTATTTGCTATTATTTAAGCTTTATTTTCATGTTACATTCCATGCTTAATGTTATTTTGTGTCTCGTTTGTTGAGGATGCACTCAGCTTTGACTTCATTGTTCTTTGTCACTCACTTTGACTAATTTGTAGCCCTTGAACAGAGTTATGATATCGCCACAGTGGCACATGTGGAAAACTGACAGAATATGCAAACAAAAAGACGTGTTAGAGACCTTGGCTGGTTTGCTGGACGGAAAAGATATTTTTGGCACAGCCTTCGCATAATCCCACGAGCTGAGCTTTAAGTTATTTGTGTTTTCTTAGGAGGCTCTGAATGACCTATTGAGACTTTCTGTGGTTCTGGATGACTGCTTAAAACACTGGTAGATTTTTATTTTGGTTGGTCATTAAATTTGTCAAGTGAGAAACATTTTCTGAGTGTTTTACTCCTTTTTTTTCCCAAGTCTGTTTATTCTTTGGGCATAAATTGATATAACTTCTTGTGAAAAGGTCATACATTATGATTCACTGAACATGTGAAATAGTTATGTGTTATGTTATAATAATTGATTTTCTTAGGCACGTTTTTATATTTTTTAGAGCCACTCACTGTGAATAATGAGAGTCGATATAAAGGGTAGAAATAAATGGTAGAGAGATGGCCATTTGGACAAGGGTGGAAAGTAATCACTCCGGTAGCAGAGATTTAACGCTTTGCTTGAAGTTTTATATACGTAAAGCTGACATTATCTGTCATTAGCATGAATGAGGAGTCATAAAGGCCGTCATTAAAGCAGAACTAAGTAACTTTTTCACCTTAATAAATCCTTCTCGTAGTCCCTCTGAGCGTAATACAAGTGTTTATGGGGTGATCGGGGGGTCTTTCATCCCCCCCTGCTGTCTCTGGCCAGAAAACCACACTTGCAACTTTCCCTGCATCTGACCCGGTACCCAGTCTCGCAGCTCTGTTCTTGTTCTTGCGACAACACGTACTGCTTTACAGCAGCCCAATACACACTGAACGCGACTGCAGTCACTTCAGTCGCTTGAACACAGTGGTGCTTTTTGGTCACTCCATCACTTCATCGCTCCAGTGACGTCATTGCCAGGAAACAATTGTGTGTGTGTGTGTGTGTGTGTGCGCAGCAGGATGATGGGAGACAATTGGCTGATCAATTCACTTATCAAAAACAGCTTCGCTTTTACGATATAAATGGTCAACTTACTGAGTTACTAAAGGAAGAGTTCACTCAGAATGTAGGCTTATTCAAGATTAACCGCTTTAATTTTGCCCCGGTACATTTAGGAAGTCTCACTGTAGCGGGAAGAAGGAGCTGCTGCCTCGGGGGTGCTGCGTGTTTACGACAGTGACATAACCAAAAGGGATCTTTAGGGGGAGCGCTAAGCTAAAGTTACTTAGTTCAAGGGTTGTTTGCTAAATTATGACACCTTTGGAGCTATCTTGCCATTTTTTGGGTTAGGTGGAGGAATATAGTGAAGTTAGGTGAGGTTAGGGTTAGGGTTAGGGGTTAGGTTTAAGGGTTAGGGTAACGAACGACACTTAATTACAGCCTTCATGACACTTAATTTATGATAATGACAGGTAATGACAACGTAATGCCAGTCTTTATGTATAAAACTTCAAGTAAAGTGTTAGGAATTTAACCTGCTTCATTGTTACAGGTAGAAAAAATTAAAGCAAGAGTAAACTTTAAAAAAACATCAAGTTTATATGTTGAGGTATAAAGACCAGGCATTATAAGTGGGTGGATTGAACCCCAAACATCTTGGATGTTGGTGAACGTTTTAGAGAAATTGTCATTAATCTAGAAATAGGTCAAAGGAAATTAATTTATTAACAAATGTCCTCAGTTTCAGTTTAGTTTATTTCGTTAGGGGACAGTGCAATTTAAATTAAACATGAGTAAAAAAGCCAGAAAAAGCAAATAAAATACATTAAATAAAATACATTAAAATACATTAACATGACAAACATACATGATAGAAAAAACAAATCAGAACAACAGAAACAATAAATTGACACATTAGGCAACATTAATTAAAAAAAAAAAAAAGAAAAAAAAAAAGCATAGATTTGCAAATTTGTGAAGATCTGGCCAACTTAAAAAACAGTACTTTTCCAGAATCAAGCAGTGATGGTAATATTTTGTTTTTTTGTCCATTACTTTGATAGCTTGCTTATATAAGGTTTCTAATGGCTCTGGTTCTAAGGACTCTGATTAGCTTGGGACCAGCTTGTTAGACAATAATTAAAATGGCTAAAAATCATTAAAAATCTAACATTTTGAAAGATTATATCTTATTAACGCGCGCTTTAAAGGTGAGATGTGAATCAATCACCAGTCCGGGATATTTATATTTGGGGACCGTCAGTAGCTTTTCCCCCGCCACATAAATTTCAGTATCATGGGAAGCACTCTTGGTTTTACTAAAAAACATGGAAACTGTTTTGGAAACATTAAGCAGCAAACAGCACTTTTTCAGCCAAGATGTAACGCATTACATTGATTTGGTGAGTTTGGCTGCAACAACATCTTTGGAACGACCATGAGAAAATAGGACCGTATCGTCTACATTACGAACTCGACTTCGAGGCAGACCGAAGTAAAGGCTGAACAAAAGGGGACCTAAAATAAATCCCTGTGGTACTCCTGTGGCAACATAGTGCCACATACTGAGTACGGCAACACAGATAAGATTCCACCCAATTCACCATACTATCAGAGAAATTGAAATCTGAGAGTTTTGAGCAGAGGACAGTATGATTTATGGTATTGAAAGCTTTCCTGAGGTCCAAGAACAAAAGTCAAAATAAAGTCAAACTGCATGGGGTGGAGAGAGGGGGAGCTGCTGTTTAAATGTTGGACTATGTGCTCTGATGCAAATTTCTCTGCTATTTTGGAGATGGCTGGGAGAATGCTTATTGGTCGATAGTCATTTAACGAGCATAAGTTACAGGATTTAAATACTGGAGTAACTATTGCCGATTTCCATGCATTGGGAAACTGGCCAGTTGTGACAGAGACATTTATAATGTAGGCAATGGGACCAGCTAAAGCTGAACCAAGCTCATTAAGCATGCTCGTATCGATCCCAAAGACGTCCTTAGCTTTAGATGATCTAAGGGCCCTGATAATGTTTTTAACTTTGGTCTCAGTTGTGTTTGAAATCCTACAGTATTAGTTTATGATAGCAAGTGAACATGGTAAAGATAAAAAAAAACCCTGGATGGATAATTTATACACTATTTTTCTCAAGTGAAGCCTGAATGAGTAAATGTAAACATCATCTACATTCTAGAAAGTAGCTGTGCTGATTTACTAAAGGTCTGCGCTTGTAAAAATGTGCACAATGTGCACAATGTCACCACACGCACTGATAGACTAACCCAACACGATCAGGTTTGTGCCTGTCAAGCACACAACATTACACGCACAATCCGTTTAGCGTGTTTGCTTCTGATGAATATGCAATGTGGGTGTCTAACATATGCAAAAAAATAGAGTGATCTCAGCAAAGTCTGAATGTGCACAGATTCACGCTGCAAAAATCCCCCACAGCAGGTGAGGAAATAGTACATCCAAGGTATTTAAGCACATTTGGCAGTAAATCAGTTCCCATAGTCTGCAGGCTCTTACTAACCTCTGGCTCACCACAGTCACACTCCTCTCCTTCTTCTACGTAGCCATTGCCACACTTCTGTCCTCCATAGAGAACCTTCACCTCGGGCATGTTGTAGAGACACATGCCAACGCCTTTCTCCAGACTGGCTGCAAGGTCCTTCTTGCTGCACGTACTAAAGATGGTTGGGAATGGATACCTTGAAAGAGAATGGGAAAACAAGCGTAAGAGATGCACTTTAATGTGTCAAACCCAATACTCCCAAAAGCAAAGGTGAATTATTGGTTACCAGTCTGACTAACTATCTTCCATAGAGCTTTTTATTCCTATGAATGTTTAATTAAATGAAACCTTAACATAATATTTCAATTCTTTTGTGAAACGTTTTGTCAGACAGTCACATAAGGTGAATGTATAATTTGCATATAATCAATGCTGTTATGCCAATTTCCATGTGTTTTGGAATTGTATGTTCTTAAAGTGTCAAGTTATAGTTTTTTTTTGAAAAAATTCAATTTCACACTGAAAGACATAAAAACTAAACTGAAAAAAACTGATACAAAGCTTTAACACCAAAATAACTACCCAAAAGTAGAAATGCATGGACAAAAACATCAAGAAGTGGAAAACTGCAATCCAATCAAAGGCAAACCCTCGCATGCGTCCTGGCCATTGTCTTGTGAATACAGTCTGATTCCACTTTGATTACAGAGGTGATGTTCAGTGTCCTGATCTGATCTCTTGTTAAAGATGCACAACATATGCATTCTTGATACAACCCCAGCACATGGCACTGAGGTAACAACCATGTGCTTATTCGAGCCAAAGACACACAGAGAAGCTGTGTTTTTGCTGTGTGAAATTTGAATAAGTTAGTGCAGGGTTTGGCTTCAAAAAGAGGAGACAGGGTGGCAGGGGAGGAGGAGCGAACAGCAAGGACTGTCAGGGGGCAACACAGCAAAAAGAAGATGCCATTGGACACTTATATCACTCGACTTTAGACAAAACATGTCATACAGTGATACACACTCCAGCAATGAGAAGCTGACTGGGATCTGCAAACGCAATGGTGTGTGGAGGCGGTCTGAGAAGGTTCAGGCCTGACTGAGCTGATTTGTGAAGATTCAATAGTACACAGAAGAATATGTTTGTGCAGCCTGCTGTCGGACAGAGGTGGGTGGAAGGACGTCTAATGCCTTGCCTTTGCCTGAGGAGGATTCGGTCGCTGCAACTGCTGCTACGGTTATTTTACTAGCACTTTGAGATTTGGTGTTAAATTTAAAGTGCATTACAACCTTTTACCAAGGCAACACACTAAAGTTTGTACAAAGAGAAATATATTTTCGTAACTGCCTTTTATGGTTGAAATCTCTGCTTTAAATTCACTCGGTCAACCTTTAAATGTCAGTTGCTTTCAAATACTTTGTTGTGATAAATAAAGTTGAATTGAAATCATTCTTACACCAACCAAAAGTCCATTTACCTCCTGCTTCCTTCCTCCTCACACAAACATGCTGTGCTGCATTCATGAACCTGTTGCAATGAGGCAGCATTATTACATATCTCATTAAAAACTAGTATTATTGGGAAAAATAAGAATAGATTTCAGGATGCATTAAAGGTTTTTATGGCTTCAGAATTTCACACAAACATCATGACACCAGATCTGAGTGGAATCAGCAAGTGAAAAAGTTTTCCTTGCTCGAGGCAAAATCTCCCTTGTGTAAAGTAATGACTGACTTTTTACTACAACGCCAATCAGTGAACATCAAACAATAAGGCGCTAGTGCTGGGGTCCGGACGTTTCGGAGAATCAATGCAGCAATGCAGTGCCCACTGTGAATGTGAAGACCTGCTACACACTGTTGACCACGTCTTGAACAGCTGCACCAAACACCGGCCACCAAATGGTAACCGAGGCCTAATGAACCTGGACAACGAGATGCTGCTAGAACGGCTTGCTGCAACAGAGCTGAGGATCTGAAGACATATGCAAGAAGAAGAAGAATCAATAAGGCTATGTTCACACTGCTCAATTCAGATTTTTTGTTTGGCAGTTCACATTACTATTTAAAATGTGACATTTATGAGATTCCAGTGACTCTGAACTGACTCGTAAGCGCAAAAAAACAGTAAAAATAACGTAATTAGCTGCGTTTCCATTACCCTTGGAAATGTGCAAAATGTAAATTGTGCACTAAACACTGGTAATGGAATTTAAAAAACACACCCAAATATCGCTACAAAATCTTTACGCTTTCATGAGGAGGAATGTCAGACGTTTCAATATTGAAATGTGTTGCAAAAGCTCAATGGAAACACTTTTCACGCAAATACCCGTCACAGAACGTGATGTACCTAGTCACATGACTAATGCTCTCTGAGGAAATATGGCTCGGTACGTGTAAACAGAAGAAGAGACCAGGATATTTCTTAAAATCATTACTGCCACATTAGACGTGAAACAACAAAGGAATACGGAGGTTCTGAGCATCTGTCTTTCTGCAGCAAAGTCTCGCGAGATGAGATTTCATGGGGGATTTCATGCCAAAATCAACCTTCAATGAAAACACGTTCAAAGTGCAATTATACTTTGTCGACATTTACAAATATCGCTCTTATTTTGCAAAGATCTGTAATGGAAAGCCAGCTACTGTTGTTTGTTGTTTGCAGTGTAAGCCGGAGAATGAAGGAACAGGTGCAGAGGAGAATGAGGATAAAGCAACATTAGCCAAATTATTTGTTTAGCTTTTTGCGATGCTGATATGCTTTCAAACACATAATTACGGTATGAATCTTCAAGCTTTGTTTGTATGGAAGTGTCAACCCATACACTTATTAGGTCCAAGACCTCGCTGTCCCTCCGTTGACTTGCTCCGTCATTGCTATCATCCGTTTTTGCAAGGCTCCCACTAGGCCGAATGATGATGTGCTAACGTATCAAACGTGAATTAGGTTGCATTGAAAAAAATCAGATTTGTATTGGATTCAGGATCACATTATGAAAGTGGTTTAAAACTGATTTGAAAAAAAAAATGAAAAATTTTTGATTTGGGCAGGATTTGAGTGTCCATACTGCTTTTAAAAAATCCAACCTCATCAGATTTGGGCCACTTTTGCCTGCAGTGTGAACGTAGCCTAAGATTCCTCACCCAGGAGTGGTTCTAGGCCAAATTCCGCTTTGCTTTTGATGGCAAAATTATAATCATTTTGCTATCTGGGTCATAGTTGTATGGTTTTCTTACTGTATTTTGGCCTTCCTCCAAGTCTCTCCCCCCATCAGTTCCCACACACGCAACTTCCTCCTCCTCGCGGACATGTCGAGTGTCACTGCCTGCCCCCGTGTGTTGATCGTTTTCTCTCACGATCGCAACACTCTCAATAATCCACTTAGTTCCACACATTCTCGGGTCGAATGTGAGCTGCTTTGCGCTGCTGGTAGCTTCACAATCTTCCCTTGTAGTGCCATTTTCTGCCTCGTCCCTGGCTTCTCCCTCCCCAGTGATGGTGATAATCATGGCTAATCTCTCATCCAAAGGTGCGCTGCTGCCACCTACATGGCACCAGTTGGTCACTACATCATAGTACAAGCCTGATATTCATGAGAGAACTCCGTCACACTGTCTCCGAGCAACCACCGTCGAAAAACACAATTGACGTATTTTTACGTCAATAGCAGCGAGCAAGTTAAGATATCAAAACTGAATTGAAAAAAATTAACACCCTTGATATCTATTTAAACATTGGCTTTATTTGTCCATCAGTCTTTTCGTTAAAGGTTAAATAAATGCCTTATAAATTCCAACAGCATTCTTTTGTGGAATTGCTCCAATCCTGTTAATTGGCCATGTGTGCATTTGGCACAACAGCTTCTGTCTTCACAGAATGTTGGCAGTATAACCAACGGAAAACTTTAATTCATGCACTTTTTTTTTCAACAAACAAGAGATGAATTGCTAAGCACGATGCGGTAAGAGAACTGATTTTAAAGACTATTATATAGACTAGTGTAATCCGTCTGGGAATGACAATTTTCCTATTTTCTTTGAGTACGAGTGTAAGTTGGCATTTCACAGCAAAGTCTCTACAAATACTGGAAAAATGGCAACGAAATGAGCCATGGTTGAAGTTGTAAAGTTTGTCAAAGTGAATCACCTTTAACCAACTTCTATTTTGGCAGGGATTTGGTTATCAGCATGGCTTTGATAATTGAGCAGTGAATGTTAAGCTGCGGCTGATATTCCTCCGGGTAAACAGCTGCCCACTCCATCCTCGTAACAAATGCAGCATCAGCCTAACGGTTTTACCCAGGGATACGTGCAGCCCGCTGCCTTCAGCAGTTCTTCACCACAATGAGCAAATGCACAGACAATGTTGCTCTGTCCAGGCACAGATGAGTGCACAATCAAGGACGGGCGGGATCTGCTGCGTTACTTTTTTTTATGTCGCTGTGCTACAGGCTGAATATCTATGGCTAACAGCAAGAGCAAGAAAAACCATCTCTGAAAACAGGAAATGGGCAAAAACTCTGAATGTGTCAGATAGGCAGCAACTGAGAAATATGAAAACTGATGTTACTGTGCGTTCTTAAAAAAAATCATACCAACTATAATCTCATGAATATTATTTCAGCAAACGCAACAAACGATTTAAAAAAAATATTACAGTAAAAACCACAAATGAGTAAAAAAAATAAAAATGTTTTTTTCTTGGTTTATTTTGGTCTACCATCATTATAGCCATTCTTCGAATGTGTTGTGATGAGCTATTTAATTTACAATGATAAATATCATACTTGTATAATGATAAAAAATAGTTCATATTATGAACTATATGTTCCAATATTTAATCTACAATGATATATATATATATATTATGATGATGAAACGAATACATCAATATGGTAAATGGACTTGATTTATATAGCGCTTTATCACCACACTGAAGCAGTCTCAAAGCGCTTTACATATCAGCTCATTCACCCAATCACTCTCACATTCACACACCAGTGGGACAGGACTGCCATGCAAGGCGCTAGTCGACCACTGGGAGCAACTTAGGGTTCAGTGCCTTGCCCAAGGACACTTCGACACATAGTCAGGAACTGTGATCGAACCCCCAACCTCTCGATCAGAAGACGACCCTCTACCACCTGAGCCACGGTCGACCGTGAACTACTTGATGAACTTCTTGGTCTACATTGATGTGTATAATCTTTTTATAATATAATATAATGAACTATTTGATTAGCTACTTAATCTACAATGATATATATATATTTTTTAATTTTTTAAATACAATGATAAATATAATACATCAATATAAACTACTTGATAAGCTTCTTGGTCTACAATGATGTGTATAAGCTTTGATAATGATAAAAATAATATATTAATATGAACTATTTGATGAGCTACTTAATCTACAATGATATATGTACAGTATATGTATATACTGTAAATGTATAATGATAAATACAATACATCAATATAAACTACTTGATAAGCTTCTTGGTCTAAAATGATGTGTATAATATTTTCAAAATGATAAATATATGTTAGTATTAGGAGATAGATACCTATCTTAAAAATAGCTCTTAACAATATCTTTATTGATTAGTGCTTGCCTGTCTTTGTATGTTTTTTTATGTTTTTTTTGTCACATGATCTCTCTTGCACAGCACATGAGCACCTGTTCTTAGTTGTTTTAGTCATGTCCTGATGAAGACTGAGTTGAAACGCGTTGACACGACATGCATGCATTGAATAAAGGATTTTACACCTCAAGAGTGCCTCGGAACTTGAGTTTTGACTGCTTCTGCTACTTTGTATTGTTTTTTTTTACATACTGGAGAGGCAGACCACTGATTCCCTTCCTCAAACTATTTTTTTTGTAGTTTATGAGAGCTTCATGCACCATAATACCTTCTAGCCTATGCAGCAACAAATGCGCTGCGACAAAAGTGTGTATATTTTATTTTTTTTACAGCTAAGGCCACCCACATGCTCTGTCAACCAGGAAATCAGCCGCAGAGCAAATGTAGGTTTTCCCTGGATAAAATCAGTTTAGAGCTGCACGCCTCGCTCCAGGTGTATTCTGCTAAAACAGAAGTAATCTGTCTGAGCACCAAATCTAATCAGACTGCTTTGGCCTCGGCTCTTATTACTGTTTGAAAGGCATATGCATAATTTTCATTTTGAAATACCAGACTTTGTATAAGATTTTACTTTCATCAAGAGTTTAGGGCCACACACACACATCTGAGAAGTACTGTCTCATTGACTTTGACTCCCTGTAGAAGAAAAGAGGAACTGGCAACCTTCTTGCATTTTTATTTCCCCCTCTTGGAAAAACAGTGGGACAATACACTTGGAAAAAGTTAGACTTTTCCAAAGTAAACAGGAAAACTTCAATAGCAGTGTTTCTCAAATGGGGGTACGTGTACCCCTCGGGGTATGCGATGGCATTACAGGGGGTACTTGAGACAGAGAGAGTAAATTAGTAAATGAAAGCATTAAAAATATGGGGTTTTATAATCACACTGAATATTACCAGCAACACACAAAACGACAACAAAGATACACTAATTAAGAGAAAAATACACAAGATCACTACAAAATACACAAAAATAACAGAGAAACATACAATACGGCATAAGAAACAACACCAAAAACACACACTGAGATAAAATAATTTAAATAATACACACAACACACAAAAACAACAACAAAATAAGAGAAAAACATACTGAATAATAAAAAGAACAGACAAACAACAACAAAATGACACCAAAAACACAAAAAAGTGAAGAAAAACAAAACACAAAATGATGATAGAAATGATTTAGATTAGAAGATGAACTGAAAATACAAAGGTGAGTCTTGGTCCCACACTAGATGGGAGATGACTGTATATAATCAGAACTATAGAAAAATAAGGAGGCACTAAATACTGTTTAATTCCACTTATTTATAAAGTTAGATTCTTTAAAATGTGTATACTTTTCATTCCATCATTATGCTCTATACTTGTCTTTTTTCACAGAATTCTTAGCAAAATGTAGTAGTCGGACAAAAGGGGGTAGTTGGATTCAACAGTAAGAGAAAGGGGGTACTTGAGCCAAAAAAGTTTGAGAACCACTGGTGTACAACCTTGCTTTATATGCAATAAATCAAAGATGTGCACTGGACTATTTGAAAGTTGTCTTGAGCAAGACAAAAGTTCAAACAGAAGGCCAAAGAAAAGAAACGCATAATGTAGAGGCCAAAACAAAGCCTTCAAAAGAAACACAATATCTACCCAACATAAATCAAAAGAATTGTTTTTTTTATTCTGAGAGTTGAGAGCTTGTGTTTATATATATATATAATTCTATCTTATTTAAGGCGTAAAGGTGCATACTGACTGTCCCGATGGTAACCTGACACAGAAGTGAAAAGAGTACTGATAAATCCTACTCAAGTAGAAGTACCGTTACTTGATTGAAATATTCCTGAAGTACATGTACAAGTAAGTCATACATAAAAGACTCAAGTACAAGTAAAAAGTAGCTCAATTAAATAGTACTCACAGTAAAAGTTACTAGTTACTTTCACCCCCCATGTTTATTTTTGGTAATAAATCTTGCTACGGTTCCCTTGCATACAGTAAACATCTCATGTATAGACTTGAAAAGGAAGAGATGAAATCTCTTAATTGTGGAAATTTATTTTCCACAAAGAGATCTGTATAAAATAATAAGAATTATTACAATAATTTTAATAAAAAAACACCAATAAATTCAATTAAAAATAAAAAAAGGCTCAGGTTCGAAGTATAACTACATTTATGAACTCTAAAAACTGAGAAAATAACCAGTGTTCAATGCTGATTTGGCGCCGTGAAATACGTTTAATCTGGTTGGTTGGCTATGATGTGATGCATTTGATTGTTGTCTTGTAATTGAATTTTTGTGTCCGTTGATCATTCTAAAACAAAAAATAATAATGTACTTCGTAATGGTTGGGTGTAGAAATGTAACAAATTAGTATACTTCTTTTAAAACGTACAAGTAACATTACTGATTTAGAACTATACTCAAAAAAGTACTATAAAAGCAACTCAACTACAGTAACATGAGTACTTGTAATCCGTTTCTCTCACTTCTGGAAAGCCACGACCCATGATAATGGAAAAAGCCTGGGAGGTCGGGATTATAGATTCAAGTTCTCTACTTACCCTAATGACTGAAACAAGAAAGAGGTTGTTTACAATCTGGTACAAATTACAACTTAATCTTGCACACTTTAATTTTTTTTTATTGTAAGTATTAACTCAGTCCGTTTTGTTCGACGTGGAGGTGCACTTAGCTTAAGGTATTAGAGTAGAAATTATCTCTTTTGGAACTTAACTTGAGTGTGTAAACACACGCACGCACACACAGAAATGCTCGAAACTTCTCTCACTTCCTGATATTTATTGTTTATAATCTGTCAGTCAAATTGCACTGCAATAATTAAAGCCTTAACGTGCCTTGACCTCATTTACACCTCAATGGATCTTTTAAATGAATTAAAGAAAAGAAAAAGAAAATCAGACGCTCCCTGCAGAAGCAAAACTGCAGCTCTCACAGTGGGGCAATGTTGGTAACCTCTCTTTAAAGACATCCACTTAATGTAAACACGGGATCTAACAGCACTTTGAACAGGCATATCTTTGCAGCAAATGTCTCAATGTAGGCAATCATTCAAAGGAAATTGATGTGAAATGTCACTTTAACCTCTGTCCAGCCAAGGAAACAATTAAGCCAGGTGATTTACAGTAGCCGCGTGTCGTCTCGTCATATAGACTCGCTTTTTCTGTCCGGGGTCGCAGGGGATGCTGGAGTCTATCCCAGCAGACATAGTGGCCACAGTTACAGCAAAGTATTGGAAATCAAACTATTCTGCTTCGTGTTTACATGGAAATAGTAATTCCGAATTGAGATTTACATGGAAAACACATTTATTTGCCTTTATTAAATTCCGCTTTCGATCTGGGGTTTGGGATGGGTTCTGATTGGACAGGGGGCAAACGTGACATATCACGTCAACTAGAAAAAACACACAACAAAGCAGCAGCTCGACAAAAACATACTGTTTCACTTTCGTCAGCTGAGCAGGAGAAGGGAGATAGAGTAGTGGAGATATACACTACACAGGATTTTGAGTGGAAGGAGAACTTTATCATGGGCTGCACGTCATTAGTGAAGCTCTGTGTCCTGGTGCAGGGCTTCATGTTCCCTGATGAAGCCCCTTTTGTTTGTTGATGTCCGTTTGTGTGTAATAAATGTGTTCGCGTGAATGTTTATGCTTCCATCCAGCCGCTCCTTATTTTAAATCCATGTCTTCTTATTAAATAAATAGTTTCGGCTCGAGTCCAACACTTGCTTTGGCAGCCATCTTGGATTATGTCGTCACCAGCGCGTCATCGCGACAGGACAGGCATGCACAAAACGACCGAAATTAATTTAAACCGGAATAAAACGTATACAAGATCGAGGAATTATTCCATTCGGAATTACAATCAGAATAAACAAGACATTTAATTTGGATTTAAGTTTAATTCGGAATGGCAATTTTCATTCAGTGTCCATGTTATTCCATGTCCTGATGAAGACTCTGTGAGTTGAAATGCATCGACATGACATCCTTGTATTGAATAAAAGTTTTTACACCTTTTTTTGACATACTGGAGAGGCAGGTCACTAAGTCCCTTCTTCAAACAACTTTTTCAGAAGAGCCCCTGAGGAGCGCCTTACATTTGATTGTTGAACACGAGACCCCACGCAGCACTCACCCACCCCTGCTCTACGTTTAAACCAGCCACTTAATTTGGATTTAAGTTTATTTTGGAATGGCCTTTATCATTCGAAAATAAGTGTTTACAAAATCAGTTTAAAGAGGATTTATTTATTATTTTGAATTAAAGGGGAAGTAATGCTCTCATCTAAATCTAAAATTATGACTTTTGTCTGCTGCCATTTGCTCTTATCTGTTTTCCAGTAATTGGCAAAATAAAAAAGCATTTTTGTTACATATTTCAAGTGTGTTAAAGTGGCACGTACTGAAACAGAACAGAGAATCTGCAAGGGAGATCATGATGCAGAGCGAATTGAACTGTGAATATATTAAGTTGGAGTGACGCAGTCCTTGATGTACCACACAGCTATGATCAGATGGAGAGCCGTATTGCGTGGTGCAGATCACCTGTGTCAGATCATCTCAGCGATGCAGGTCAACTGGTTGAAATGATGAGCAAACGTCAGAGAGAATGTAGAGTGAAAAGGATCTGACAGTGGAAGCAGCAACTACAGCAGGGGCTTCTATTTGCTCTCCATCAAGCTCCAAGCCAGGCTACATCCTGACATTCAATTCAATTCAATTTGTATAGCACAAAATACAACAAAGTCATCTCAATGCGCTTAACAAAATATGAAGTTCAGGGTAAGAAAGAAAGAACCCAACAAGATCCACGCGAAATAGTCGCAAGTAATGGTCTGAAGTGTTGACCATTACATGTAATGGTCTGTGATTGTGGCCATTACAGATGAGACCATGTCCATTTTAGGTTATTGCTATTATACAATATACACTTTAGCGAATAAGTAGGTTTTGAGTTTAGTTTTAAAGGTGGAGAGAGTAGCAGCCTCCCATACTAAGACTAAGAGCTGGTTCCAAAGGCGAGGAGCCTGGTAGCCAAACGCTCTGCCTCCTCTTCTACTTCTAGACACTTCTAGAGTGTTCCGCCCGGACAATAGAGCACTAACAGATCATGTAGCGCTTTGTAGGCTAACAGGAGGATTTTAAACTCTATTCTAAATTTTACAGGAAGCCAATACTGGAGAAATATAGTCTCACCTGTTTGTACCTGTTAATAATCTCGCTGCAGCTTTCTGAATTAACTGGAGACTTTTTAATGAGATATTGAGACATCCTGAGAGTAGAGAGTTACAATAATTTAGTCTTGATGTAACAAATGCATGGATTCGTTTTTCAGCATCATTACGGAGGAGAAAGAAGGCTGTCCTTGAGATTTGTTTAATATGAGAGTTAAAGGACAAGTCAGTATCAAATATAATGCCTAAGTTTTTTACTGTGGTGCTGGATGACAGAGCAATGCCATTCAGAGACACTATTTGCTCTGATAAATTCTCTCTGAGGTGTTTTGGACCAAATAAAATCAATTCGGTTTTATCCTGGTTAAGAAAGGGAAAGTTACGGCTCATCTAGGATGTGATATCTTTAAGACAAGCCTGGAGTTTTTTTTTTTTTTAAAGGATTTTTTGGGCTCTAGTGGCCTTTATATGACAGTTGCTTGACAGGAAAGGGAGAGCAGGGAATGACACGCAGCAAAGGGTCCCAAGCCGGGAATCGAACCTGGGACCGGCTGCAGGTGAGGAACTACAGCCTCCATTTATGGGGCGGGCGCTCAACCCACTGAGCTAAACAACACCCCAAGCCTGGAGTTTTAATAAATGATGAGTTTCATCTGATTTCATTGACAAATAGAGCAGTGTATCATCGGCATAGGAATGGAAATTTATATTATGTTCTCTGATAATGTTACTGACTGGAAGCATACACAATGTAAAGAATGTCGATCCCAAAACTGAACCTTGTGGAACTCCATGATTAACTCTGGCGTGCCCTCAGTAGAGATTATTAACATGAATAAAGTGGGTTCTGTCTGATAAGTAGGATTTAAACCAACCTAGTGCTGTTTATTAATTCTCAAAAACATTTTCCAGTCTCTGAAGCAATAAATGATGATCCACTGTATTGAAGGCTGCACTGAGATCTAAGAGCACCAGAACTGAGACCAAACCTCTGTCTGAGGCTAAGAGGAGATCATTGGTTACTTTTTTTTACTGTCTCTGTGCTGTGATGGCCTCTAAAGCCAGGCTGAAAGCTCTCATATAAATTGTTCCCATGTATGTGATCATATAGTTGACCTACGATGACGTTTTCAATAATTTTGGAAACAAAATATATTGGCCTATAATTGGACACATCACTTGGATCAAAGGTAGGTTTTTTAAGAAGAGGTTTGATTACAGTGGTTTTAAAGGCCTGTGGCACATACCCTGTTACAAAAAATGTGTTAATCCAGTTCACCATATTAGTGCTAATTAGTGGAAAAACATCTTTAAATAGTAGAGTTGGGATTGGGTCTAAAAGACAGGTTGTTGGTTTAGAAGCACAAACTACTGGGGTCAGTTCAGATAGACCAACTGGAAGGAAAATATGTAAATAAAAGCTACATGTTGGGGATGTTGCAGGAGCTGTTTTGTTTAAGAAATTATTGAGCACTCCTGCAGGGGTGGCATGTGTTTAGCCCAAGCTAAGCATGATAGACATGTTTGACCTTTCAGTGAAAAACATGCTGCAACATGGGCAGAGTTATGTGGTGACTAACCATGAGGAAAGAAAAATTAAAAAAATCCAGGGTGAATTCACTGACACTGACAAAAACCAGCAGGCCAACAAAAAGCTTGTTCAAGTTTGAAAAGAAACTAGCAACAATTGTATACCCTACCTTGATTTGTCCGGACAAATATTCACCTCTCATCCTCAAAGTCAAGCTGAAGGTTCCTGCTGTGCTTCATCACTTTTCACAGCTAGGAGGAAGAGGCTTCTGAAGCAACACGTGTGATGATGCAACAGTTAGCACAACCGCTAAAAAGAACATCCCACTTTAAATATACCAATGCTCGTCTTTTGGGCAAAATTAGTCTTGATTAATTTTAGTTTAATTAAATGTTTTTAGCTCTTCTGTCTTTGTTTACATTCAGTCTCAGGCAGGGTTGTTTTTGATTACATTTTTCAATTACATATATGTCTTCAATTATCCATGTTCAATTATAATTCAATTATGGTTACGGTGACCAGCATTTTTTTCCAATTACAAATATAATTAACTATAATTAACATTGTCATTTATCATGCCTGACTGGATTTTAAGCCCAGTTTAAGTGTGACTCATCATATTTGAACTAGTTTTAGGGTCTTATAATAGCCTTATCTCTGAAAAAAAAATCCTAAATTTTTCACATTTTTTGCCTTGCCTCCGAATTAATTTTTTAACATTAATATTTTTGTCATTTCTCATGCCTTACTGGATTATCTCCCCATTTTAAGTGTGCTCATCATGTGACTATTGTTGCGTTCTTTTGTTCTTATGGACCTTATATTTTGTTGAGCGCACTGAGATGACTTTGTTGTAATTTGCGCTATATAAATAAAGTTGAATTGAATTGAATCATATGTAAACTTGTTTTTAGGATCTTATGATAGTGTTATCTCAGAAAAATTATTCCACTTTTTATGCCTGTAAACGAATAAGTATCTCCAATAGTGCTTTCTGTAAACAAAAAATAGGGTCTTTCTTACCAGTGACACCAGTATAGTGCAATATTACAGCAAACAATATATAGGTTCCTTCAACAAACGAGAGTGAGAAAGCCGAAAAGGTTTTGGAAAAAAATAAAAAATAAAATAAATAAATACTAGCATATCGATAATCGATCGTGCGGAAAAACATCGCAATATATCGCCGTATCGAGATATTGTCACACTCCTAATTATAATTACAACATAAATGTATACAATTATCAGTTATGTGATTACAATTATAATTGACCCCAATCCTGGTCTTCGCCATGGTTTATTTTTCAGAGCTCATTATATTCATCGTAGGTGTCCATGTTTACACGCTAATGTTATTCATTGCTCACTCCTCACAAGTCTCTGTTTGAGTTTATCGTCTTATTTTAACAGCGGCGGAAAGATGAGAAACAAATGAAAGTACAGCTTTGCTTTTTCTCCTGTCTATCCAAGCATAAAGCACCTATCTCCATCTCTTTCTCCCTCTGTATCCTGGACCCTGATTGCAGCTGGCAGCGTCACTAATAATCATGTCATTTAGATGCAGCCTGTCTGCTGCCCCATTAGCAAGTCTAAGCTGAGAGTATCCCAAACACACAGTCAAACAAGCTACACACAGCTCTCCAACGATGTGTTTAACATTCTGAAGGCATCGCGTGAGCGGGTCAAAGGAGGTAAGTGATGTTCCAAAAAAAAGACAGAAACCTGATCTGTGATTGGAGGAAATGAGCTGTAGATTGGTTTCTGAAATTAATGGTTTTGTCACCAGGAAACTCCATTCCAGCTGATAGCTCAGGAAATTGAATTTGAGAGATAAACAGCTAAGCCGCGCTTCAACTTCAGAATTTTTGTCGTAGAAGACATTTTAGACACCCTTAAAAAAGTGAAAAAACGTGCTGAAACTCAAAGTTTAAATATTTTAAAAAGTAATAACTCTTTTACTTGATAAGTGAACCAATTGTTGCATATATATCTGTATTATATTTGTATTGTCATTATTTATCTTGTTTTATTTTTTCTACTGTAATGTGTGCACTTGTATTTAATCATTATTCAAGTAACAGCCTTTTACTTAATTATGTATGTTTTTATTTCTCTTTAATTCTTTCTTTGTTTAGTGTTTTTTCTTTTTATTTGTAAAATTTCTTGAGCATCTGTAACACAAGTCATTTCCCCCTGGGATAAATAAAGTATTTCTGATTCTGATTCTGAAAAGAAAACATTGTAAAGTTAGTCAATAAACTGTGTTTTAGGACACGACATCGTGTTTCGCCAAATGTAATCGTGCATCATCTTTTCCAGGGTTAACATTTCCAGGAAAACATATTTCTTCAGAAGATTGAGGTGATACAACTTGACCAGTACATACAAAATGAAAAACAATCAATTGAAACAATTTGTTCTCATAGCCACCATGAGCTAAAATAAGACACCTGCAGTGAACTGTGAGCTTAGTCAGTACAGTAATCAGTACAGCTTACTTACAGTCAGAATAGCAGGCTTTTTGTTATCAGAGTAGAAAATGACCATAAAAAGCTGAAAATGGACTGATATTCTAACAATAAGCAGTAAGGAGGTACAAGCATTTGCAAATTCTTGAAAAAAACTAACCAGAATACAGTGGAATTGTATTGTTGTTGCTTGAAACCCCCACGACCCTGAAATAGGACAAAGCAGGTCTGAAAATGGATGGATGTTCAGATTTTGGATTATTTTGCACCGAGCCAATTCGAAGCAGCCTAACATTTGGACATGCAATTTATTAGCTGTGACTCATCTAATAATTTTTTTACAGAAAAAGAGTGAATTTCTTAGAAAGCTTTTGGTAACAGAAGTGAGCATGTCTACACTAATAAAATGTGTCTAATTATTATGCAGGTCTTTATAAAATGTTCCATCTTGAGTTCATTACTGCTTTGATTGAGTCACTCCAAATATCAATATTCATGTCTTTCATCAGCACCAATATTCACAGTGCTCTCAGACTTGATCAATGAACAATTAGAATTATAATAATAGCCAAAGAGTAAAAAATTGATATTTGCTGTCAGTGCTAAAAACACAATACAACCAGGGAAAAATGTCAGCTCCCCACAGTGCATTAATTGATTCAGCTCCCTATAGAGCAAACAGAGCAGAGGGTTTCAGAATAAAAGGTCACTGATCATCTCAGAACTATTAATATATCGGATTTCATTTGAAAAAAAAAGGTGGGGAAAAAGTTCCCAGACACAGGCCTGTGTTTTATAAATTACACAATAAAACTATGACTAACTGTAAAGGAAGGTACACACATAAGAATTTTCTAAATATCAAGAGATTTTATATCTCTCACATAACCCACACATGGAGATAAAAAAAAAAAACAGGTGTTAAACAGTTTTGATGACAATGCGTGTGGTATGTTCCATAACCTCAGCACAGCACACCACACAAAGGACGATTCTGTCGAACCTCCGAGCCTGAAATCTCGTGTGATCAAACGTGATCTAACAAGCCTCGACAATTCTAGCAAGTTCACTTTGACTTCTTTTTTCAATAATATGTTAAGGTTTCAATTATTCTGAAAACGTTTTTTTCATGAAATTCACTTTGAAATTTAATTTCATCTCCTGACATGTTTCGACTGCCAACTGCCAGTCTTCCCCAGAGGTGTCTGCTGATCGCTTTGATCAAAGTGTCCAGAAGTAGAACAGGAGGCAGAGCGGGAGGCTGCTACTCTCTCCACCTTTAAAAATAAACTCAAAACCTACTTATTTACTAAAGCGTACACCGTATAATTGCGATAATTAAAGCAGACAAGGTACCCTCTGCACCCGGTACAAAACAAAACCTCTTCTGTAGTGGTAGCATTTGAGCAGGGAGAATGGCCGTATGAAGTTTAATATTATTATTAACCCAACCACTAGGAACGAGTGTATCATAATGTTTTTCTGCAGTCTGTGCCTTCTCCTCGCCCTGTGTTGATGCTGGAGCTGGCAGTTCCTGGTCGATGGTTCATGGCTCAACAAGTCTGGAACACTCTGATGGTCTATCCGTCCATCCTGTTCTGATCGTCCTTCTGTCCACTAACCCAAACCAGTCAAAGCAGATGACTGCCACCACTGAACCTGGTTCTGCCGGAGATTTCTTCAGTTTTTTCTTCTGTCGCTAAATGCTTGTTCATGTGGATCTTGTTGAGTTCTTTCTTTCTTACTATGAATTTTATATTGTTAAGCGCTTTGATATGACTTTGTTGTATTGTGCGCTAAATAAATAAAGTTGAATTGAATTGAATGTGTCCTATGAGTTCTTTCTAGGCGTGGCCAGCCTGACAGACCTGTCAAGTTGTCGCCCGATGGTCTAGAAGAGAGTCTCAGGTGTGAGAGAGTAAAAATGTTCCCTCGTCTCTGTTGATATTGAAGCTCTGCTTCCTTCTCTCAAAGGCTTCTTTGATCCAGCGTTTGTGTTTGTTTCCTTCTGTCTCAATATTTATAGCCTAGAGGTGAGTTTTTTTTTTCAGCTTTTGGCTAATGCCATTAGCCTAGCAAATCAGACCTAAACGTAACTTTGGAAGCAATCAAGAAAGAGACGATGAGTATGATTAGTTGTGTTAAAGCAGCACAGCCATGTTTGTTTACATCAGCTTTGTTGTTCGCCTGCTTCCATGCTGGCTCGCTTTCGATTGGCTACATGCCTTTATGTTTTATTTTTGGCTACATTCCGTTCTACATCACATTTCTCTGAGACAGGACTCGGTGATCATCTGCTTCCCTTCACATACAAAGATTCTTGGTCATAAATATTTAACACGTCAGGGTTAGGGTTCACTCATTACACATCTGATATCTTATAAGATAATCTTACAAGACCTAGAAAATTGGGCGTTTGCTGTCTTTGTTGAGAAAAGAGGAAAATCAGGACAAAAACAGCTCAATTATCTTCATGTGTGTACCCCTTTACTCATTGTAGGCAGGCTTTTTGCTTTTGAAACTTTCAGGATGACATCATTAGAAAGCTTTGGCTGGTGCAGAGCTAGCATTAAGTCCTCACAGCAGTGTGCTTAGTGCATTGGCAAACACGTTCCAGTATAAATCCTATGTGATTAGTATGTACCATGTTTGAGTTCTAGCTTTGGTTCTCACTGTTTTACGAGAAGAGCAGGATGAGCTCACCGCTGGCTGCAAAAACAAGCTCCCATTTTGACAACCCCACCTTTCTTCTCTCAATTTGTAGAGGAAAAAGGTCAGATGAGTTTTTCTGGAATCATTTTCATAGTACAAAGCAGATATATAATCATTTATGTCTACAGCACATTTTTGAAGGGTATACTGACCACACAAAAAGCTGGCAATAGTTTCTATCCTGAATGCATCCTTGGATTTATCACAACAACTGAAAGGAGCTTTTAGTGGCTTTTAGTGTCAGCATTTGATCATTACAGACACAATTACCGCCAGTAAAATCTAAAAGCCCAATGAATTCTTATGGATTTTGTATTGTACTTTTTTGCTCATTCTTTTGTTGGCATAGTTTTGTCTAAAATCAAGAACTGCATTGTTGACAAACTTGTGTACCATCCTTCAACTCTGCTCATTAATCCTCCAAGTGATCTTTTTTCTTTTTACTCTCCAACTTCATGCTTCTTTTTGTCACATGATAAGATATTTATCTACATGTTTCTTATGTTCTTTCTGACAGGAGGTTTATCTGAATGTTAACTGAGGCTTCAATGTCACACTTTTTAACTTATGCCTTGCAAGCTGTTTGAAAGCTGCTAGTAATGTTCTACATTGGGAGTTTGCATGTTCTCCAAGAGCAGGGGTGCCCAATGCGTCGGTCGCAGAGGTAGAAGAAAACTCTCCTCCAGCCCAAAGTCGCCCGACCGGGGACATTTTTTTGCAGCATCTTCAATAAACGTATGTGTTTGGAAGCCATTGAAGTTCTTCTAAAGAACAAAGTGAGCTACAAATACTGAAACGCTCTGTGTGCTACTGACTGGCACTGCTAAATGTGTTTTTTATTGTGGGTCTTTGATGAAGTGAGCAGCTGTGTTTGGTGCTTCGGTGGATTTGAATCTGTGAGATGATTTGAAATGCTACTGTAAATAAACAAGCTGACCATCACACTTTCACACAGTTTTGGTTCTGCCAACATGAAATGGAACGGCATTTTCAAAACTGTTTTCTTTATTGTATTTTACATTTTTTAAATATATTTCAATTCAACTCAGTTTTTAAGCGTTGCTGTTTCTATATTATTATTGCATTTGAATATTCTACAAATATTTAATTATTTTAATTATTAAATAATTTGAATCGTGTAAATATTACAAGTATAACCCCTCAACACAGTAGATTGCAAAGAGCTGTCTGTGGTAGAGGTAGCTTGCAAGCCAAAAAAGTGTGGGCACTCTTGTTCTATAAGCAGGTTTATAAAAATGAAATTTTGAACAACTGAACTATTGCAGACAAGCCTGGGATATTTCATGAACAAAACTGTGTCCAGGCCTGTATATTCATCTGTAATATTTCTGACTGCATGAATGGATGAAAGATGGATGGATACTGACTAAAATTCTACATCGGATGCACTAAATCAGGTTGTACAGCCTGACGACTCAACATTGTCTGATTTGGGCAGTGTATCTGCGACTGCAGCCTGCTCCTAAGGGAGCTCCTCTGGGAGATGTCAGCAGTCTGCAAAAGGTTGGCGACCTTGACAATAATAGACAGCTGTTCTGACTTTGCCCCAACAGCTTAAAAGCTGTTACCAAAAAGTATAACAGAGGACACTGCCAACCACACACTAAGAGGACACATCGTTTCTATCTTCAAAAACAGACTGAGGTTTTCCAAATGGGACCCAACTTATCCTGTTCTGACAAAACAGGATCTGTTTTATTCGACCAGTCCAGGAGTTTGTCCACCTGCACATATTGCAATGTTGGAGCTGAACCACCAATTACTTTGAGGTCGAGACATCAATACAGCTATGGTTGGATTCAACTCTAAAAACAAGCTTCTTCTCATTGTTTTTTAACCTTGGCTATTCTGCAAGTATACAATGTTTGATTAGGAACATAACAATTCCCTTTATATTGTAATCATGGCATAACATTTGAAGTGTCTAAGTAATGTTCCCGCATTTTTAATGTCTCACTTTTAAATACTCTGCAAAAAAACAAAAAAAAAAAGCTGCTAATCATAATTGGCCGTTACCATAGGAACACAAAGCAGATAGTTGCAACATTGCACTCAGAGAAGAGGGAAAGTGAACACTCTAAGCCTGTATTAATTTAATAATGTCAGTAAGTGAGTCAGTCAGGGTTTTCTCTTCTTTACCGTCTTATGGAACTTTATAAGTCTACATCTATTGTTTTCTCATGGGATCCAGCATTTGGCAGACTCCCCCATCAGTTAGAATCTGTGACTGCACCAGAGAGTCGCTCTATCTGCTTGTTTACTAACAGCTACACTGTCCCTCACTTTAAGCTCTGTTATCGTAGCGACCCAGGGCCACGTGAGTAAAATGCAGAGGTGCAGTTTTAGCGCTGCCTGTAGTTGTGTGTGTGTGTGTGTGTGTGTGTGTGTGTGTGTGTGTGTGTGTGTGTGTGTGTGTGTGTGTGTGAGCCAATCCTATCTAATCTGACACAGGATGGAAGGCAGGGCACACCCTGGACATCTTGTCACACTATCACAGGGTTAACACACAAACTATCAAAGGCACACACACTCAAACAATAACACCAATTTAAAATCCAACCGAAGATAGTGGGAGGAAAACAAAGTATGTTAAGATAAATTCAGGCATGAAGACACTGAAGTTGATAATGTCAAAGAGTGACTAAACCCCAAACCCACTTTTTTATGGTGAATACATACTGTATGTATTTGGGTATTAAGTAGTGCTGCTGATTTATCCTCGTCCAATATTAACATTTTAGCAAAAGTTTTTTAATTTTGTGTATTTAGTTTTAAAATGTTAGAGTGACTTATTTAGATTATCGTGCGTCACCAACTTTCACTGTTGGCCCCGCCCCTCCAATAAAAGCTGAGAGGAGGGAGGAGGGAGGAGGGTTTCCTCCAATCACGTTTGTGACTCTGTGCTTCTATAAAGATCAGATTCTGCACTAATCAGAGGGTTCATCAAGCTAACTGTGTGTTCACAGACATATCGCGTGTATCCCCATCTGTGTGTGCGAATGTTCGTGTAGTTCTTGTTGCGTGTGTGTGTCTTTCTATGTGTGTGTGTCAGTGATAGTGTCCATAGTGTTGCGTGTGTGTGTGTGGGTGCAACTTCACATGGGGACTGTGTGTATGTGATTGTAGTTGTTGATCACTGAAGCGCTGTGAATATGCAGCGCTCCCTGAGTGGGCGTGTCTTACTGCTTCAGGAGCCCCGCCCATAATCCAGGCAGTTTATGAATTTCCCTCCTAGTGGCAGGTCAGCAGAAAGCAGGGGTTTAGTTACTCTTTACGGATGAGTGAGGTATCAGGAAAACCTATCATTTATCGAACCAAACGGACTCATGTCTCAGCAAAACCTCCGTCAGATGAAAAGGTCTCACTTGTTAAACCAAACACTGTCAAATGACATGGCCTCAGGCTTCAAAATAAAAGTCATCAGACTCAACAGCCTCAGACCATAAAACCCGACATGGTGGGTTTTTTTTTAAGGAACCGGAAGTACACAACAAACTTTTCAAAAGTTACAATATATCAACGTATTGTTCGATTATTAATTATATAGTTTAATGAAACGTTGATATATCTTAAAGTGGCAGTATTATGAAAAAAATAACTTCATAATGGTTTTTCTACAGTGATATACTGTACATTCCTTTAACCTCATTCAGAAGGCCAAAGTTTAAAAAAGTTATGTTTCCTCCCTCCCTTGCTATTCCACATTTTGTAAAAAGTGTTGAAATTTTCTCACCTCATGACTCATAAGTTGATAACTCCTCCTCTTGACAGCTTTCCACTTACTCTCGTATCTAAAGCACTACATATTAAAGATGCCACGTGTATTTCTGGTTTCTTCAAAATTTGCCATGTTGTGTCTTATGGTCTGAGGAGGTTTTATTAGAGGCCATTTAGTCTGATGACTTTTATTTTGAAGCCTGAGTCCATTTGGTTTGATAAATTTCCTGATGGCTCACTCTGAGACCTGAGGATGTCCTGAAATGTACACCGTAAAAAGGGGATAAGTTAGAAAATCAGTGGTCAGACAGATCAGATGAAAATGCTTTGGGCAAGTTTAGAGAAACATACAGTAGATTGTTATCTTTGGACAAGGAATGCTGCACATGGTGCTGCCGGAATAGATGATGTGACTATGGTTAATGTTTATACTGAAGTCACAAAAGATGGGAAGAAAAAACTCTATGAGCTACTTGTTAAATGATAAATATCGCGATTGTACCAATAGACAAACATTTGGCGGCAGCGTCTCACCCTGTGGATGGGGTCATGATGCATCCGCCTCGATCAGCAGTCATCCTGCATCCGCAGCCTCGCTCCGGCGTGTCGTGGTTCATCCCAAAATTGTGCCCTAACTCGTGTGCCAAGGTCACAGCTGCACCCAGTGGGTTCTCTGAGTGATCCTACCAAAGAAAGACAAAACATAGCACGCTAATCACTAAATTCATTCAACACTCTAATTGTCTTGGTAGGAAGGATTTTAATTCAAGGGGAAATCTCTGTTCAAAGAGGAAACTTCCTAACCTGAAAACTTTTACCCCCCTTCCACTTTTTTCTATTACTTATTCTGCTCATGGCAGCATGACTTCGTCTGTCATTCTATTACCCCTGCAGACCAAATCATACCAGCTGCCAGTAGAGACTCTTCCTGCAGGAAGCTACTTAAACTTGCAGCTTTATAAATCGGGCCCGGCATTGATAAGCAAGTCTGCCCTTCACAAGACGGACAGAGATGGAGGAGGACAAGAAAGAAGTTTTTGGAAAAAAACAAATCAAGGGATACGGTATAGAAAGGAGAATTATTGTTATTATGTTGTATACCCAGAATGTCCTCCACAACCAAAGTCATTAATGTGTTAATTTGAGTCTTTGCTTTTAATAGTGAGCGTGTGCATATATGTGATATTTCTGTCAGTTTGAAAGATTTTAAATGACATTAATGTGTTTATTGTGAACCAGCCGCGACAGCCTGGAGTTCTCTATGACCTTATACGTGATATGGAAGTATACTGGATTCATGCATAGTAATCAGTAATTTTACAGCAATTAATTTGACTCAAATCAGTACATATTGTAATACAAAAATAGATTGATTAAGTGGAATAGTAATTTACTTAATTACAAAAAAAGAAGAAGTCTGGAATGGACTTAGCACATATTGAAGGATTGATTGATGAGAGGAGTTATGAAAAGTATCCAACACTCATCAATCATCTTCTACATTTGACTGCTTAACACTTCCGTAGCCAAAGACTCAATAACTGAGGATTAAAACTTTGATATAGACAACAGCAGACAAATAGGTTGGTTTCTATATATGGATTCCAACCTTCAATTTACAAAAAAAATGGCCTTTTCCGACATAATCTTACACTTATCTCAGTCATCAGTCGAATAATCTTTTATCTTAAATTAAGACGAGATAATTATTCACTCATTCATTCAAGTGTAGGCAAAGACTAAAAAACTTGGCTGATATCAGGGTCAAGTTTTTTACTTCACAGTTGTACATTGATTATTTTCTACTTCAATAATACTTAAACACAACAACCAAAACCAGTGAGAATAAAGGTATATTTTTGGTATCTGCAAAGCATGAAGTGCAAATAGTCACACGGACTGGACTCAACAAGGAGGAATAATAATAAAGAGATTTATTAGCAAATTTCAGGTTTAATATAATAAAAAAAACATGTTTTATACACCTAATAGATCAGCTAAAACTAGAAAAACAAGAACCACCCTGAAGCTACATTTGCAATCAAGAAACTCCATGCAAAAAAAAGCAAGCATATTAAAGTTAATGTAATTCCATGGGCTCAAGATGAAATTCTGTTATAATTCACTATATAATAAAAAATAAACCCAGCATGTGCATCCACATTGATCTACTAACTAGGTGCGATAAAGACTGCATCCATCAAACAAACAAAACTATTAATAATTTAATGTGTTTGCCTAGCACACACATTGTGAGTGCATTTGTTTTCCAGGTTTGACACGCAGGTCTTAACTGTCACAGCTTTACCCAAAGCTGGTGGCAGGTCCTGTTGCAATGAGGAGGAGTCGGCTAAACAAAAGGCAACGGAGAGAACAAATCTTTTCTACTTCAATCAATACTTCTGGAATTAATTCATCAAAAGTGATTCATGTTATGTCTTACAATTAGAAATGAGTGATATTGTCGGTCCACAGATATTATCTAACTATAATTTGACACAAAATATAAAAATCGGTACTTGTTTTTCCACCGACATTGAAAAACCAACATTCTGATTTTTGAGAAAATACATTAAATACAAATATGGCATGTTTTCCATAACTAAAGTTGAATAAGTATCTTGGTTATGCTCACATTCGTAAGGACTAAACCGCACTCCTTTCCATGTCTCAGTTTACAGTAACATCTGTATTCCTTGATGCCGCCGGCGGCATCAAGGAAATGCGATCTGGCACGCTCTGGGGTGCTTGGTCGGTGCGCCTGGGGGCCGGCGGGGCAGCTTGCAGCATCCCCTTGGTGCCCTCGGCAACTATGGGCGTGGTTGTCATCCCTGGGGGCGCTGCTCTCGGTGCTGCTTCCGTTCCGGGTCCTTCTGGCCTGGGGTCCGGACCCTGCTGGCTCTGGGCCCAGCGGCGGGCGCCCGCCGGCTGCCCGTTCCGCGCGGCTCTGGCCATCTGCTGGGCAGGGGCCTTGGCTCCTCTGCTGGGGTCTCGGGCGGGGGGCTCTCTGGGCCCTTCCCTCGGGCGGTTGGGTGCTTGGGTGTGGGTGGGTGGGGGGGCTGGATGCTGGCGGGGGGCCTTGGGGTTGGGGGTTGGGGTCGGTGGGGGGATGCGCTGGGTGCTCGGCTGCTTGGGGCTTCCTCGGATGTGTGTGTGGGGGACGGTGGCTGCCTCTCGGCCTGGGATCTTGGGAGCATCTGGGGGGTTGCTTGGCCGCGGGGGGGGGGTGGCCTGGGGCTCCCTGGCCTCCGCTCTTTCTGCTGGCCTGGCTGCATCTGCGGGCCCAGGGCAGTTCCTGGGCTTGCAGTAGCGGTTTTTTTTTTTTTGCACATATGCTGGTATACGAAGAACAGTCTATTCTTCCCCACCTTTTCTATTTCCTGCCTTGAGTCTCTCCTCCCTGCTCCCTTTCCCCCTTCCCCCACCCCCTCCCCCTCCACTTAGGTGTAACACTGCTCTCCCTTTTTATATCCTCCCTATAATAAAAGATTTCTTACCCTTCCTTAGGGAGGGCTGGTGATGGTCACAATTAAGCAATAAAATAAATCAATGTATTTTATTGCAATAACAAAATATGCATTGCTGTCTCATAATGATTGCACTTCCTGTGGTGTTGACCTTTGACAGCATGTGCAGACAAAAAAAAAAAAAAAAAGACTACTTTTATTCAATCTTGTTTTCCTCAGATCATTTAATGTCTCCCAGATAGCATCATATAGTTTATCCTAGGTATATTCAGATTTGCAATAATTAATTTTGCTTATTGATCGCAGATGAACATGAAACCCTCACTTTCCAACCCAATTTAGCACTTTTTTCTTATTAAAACAGGCCTAAATAGGAGTCAAAAATGAATGGATCAATAAGTAAATCAGGCCCTTTAGAATGCTGTTAAGTCAATGCAACATTGGCTGGATAATATTGAAAACCCTGTTTTTTAAAAAATAAATATTGTCATCATTGTGAACTCTGACGGGATGATTCACATGTGCTTCCTTTGTACGTAGGTTGGCCTTCAGGGTCACTTCCTGCTCCGATTAACCAGCAGCGTCATGACACATCCAGGCCCATTCCTGACAGGAAGTGTGGGTGAACGTTTCCCTCGGTTTTCGTCACGTTTACCCATGCGTCGCACATCCACAGTGAATGTAAGTTTCAGACAGTGTTTCCTGACAACTGAATGTAATCTGACTCTCAGCAGAATTGACTGAAACTCTCTGAAGCGGCAGCCATTGCACAGAAGGTCTTTGGCTTTGCTGTGAGGGGTAGAAAAAGGCCTTACCAGACTGTCATTTTAGAATTATTTGCCGTCATATGAAAACGCCCTCAGACAAGACAACGGTACCACATAGAACAGCGGCTCTCTAACTTCTTTGTACCTCCTTTGTCTGATTACAACATTTTGCTCCGAATTCTGTGAAAAAAACAACTATAGATCATAATGATCGATTGAACGAGTGATAACACACATTTTAAAAATCTCATTTTGAAAATACAGTAGGTGGTTCCTGAATAGATTTATTTCTATAGTTTTTATCATGTCCGGTCATCTCCCTCCTGATGTGAGACCAAGGTTGACTCTTGTATTTTCAGTTCATGTCCTAATAATGATTATTTTCATCATTTTTTTTGTGTGTTTGTTGTGTCATTTTGTGTATTTGTTGTCTATTCTTTTAATTATTGTTTTTGTTGTCATTTTTGGGTGTTGTTGGTATTACTTAAATTATTCTGTCTGTGTGTGTGTGTGAGTTTTTGGTGTCGTTTGATTGTTTCGTATGTTGTTTTGTGTGTTTCTCTATTATTTTTGTGTATTTTGTAGTGACCTTGTGTGGTTTTCTCTCATTTAGTGTGTTTTTGTTGCCGTTTTGTGTGTTGCTGGTAAAAGTAATAGTAAGTACTTGTCTCTCTTAGTGTGTGTTTTTGTCATTTCGTGAGTTGCTGGTAATATTTAGTATTATCAATTTTTTTACTAAAAATAAATATTATATTTTTAATGCTTTCATTTGATAATTTTCCCCTCTCTCTCTCAAGTACCCCCTGTAGTGCCATCTCGCATCGTACCCACATTTGAGAAACACTGACTTAGAACATAACTCACAGATGGAAACATGTAGAAATAATGAACATCAAAGTAGAATAAGACGTTTGTAGCACATTAACACTCAGTAATGTATGGTTTTCGAGGCGGTTCATCTCTTCTGACTGCCCTCTAATTGTTTATCTGGCTCTTTAATCTGGATCGAGACCATCTGCTTTGTGTAACTAATGGTGAGGACAAACATCTGGAGAAACCGCATCCCAGAAAAGGCCAGCAGAAAGCATTAACCATTAGGAGTGGATACACATCTGGTCTGTGTGATAATGGCATCGGGCAGATAACCACTTTGTAATTTGGCCTGAATGTCAAAGGCTGGTGGAAAGCAAAAGGATCTAAGCAGGCAACTAATTTAGCATGCATGCTGATTCAGGGCACCGAGGGGTGAAGCACAGTTGTGTGTAAAATATGCACTTTGCGTCAAAATTTCGTCTACGTGTGAGTGGTTATAAACAATTTATCACTTCTCATAAAAATGTAAATGGAGTTCACTTCTCAAGGGGTGGCATTTAGTTAACCCAACCCCCCCGCCCCCCCCCCCCTCGTGCTTCTCCAACACTGTCACACCACATTCAGAGGAAAGATCAGCAAACAGCGTGATGTCGGTCGACTCGGAGCACAATTAGCCAACATTGCACTTTTTCAAGCTGTCATCCATCAGCAAACTGTAAAAAGTCCCATAACTGAAACACAGACTGACGATTAAATGGAAACACGTCATTTTAGTAATGAAATGTGATAATGGTCATTAAGTTTTACATGACAACGTGTCTGAATACTGTCATTAATACCATCAAATTTAACACTTGTGACAGATAAGCTATAACCATAGTGGGCCGAATAGAGACACCCCATTGTGGACCATTATTGCACATAAATAGGCATAAAAAAGACCAACTTCCGGCTTTAAAAGATGTTTGAGCAAAGCCAGTTTCTAAAATTTTTCTGAGTATCACACTTGAAAAACTCATCACTGGCCACTGACGATGTCCCAGCACATAGTAAAGAATAGACGCACACGTGTTTCATACTAACCATGACAATGCCTCCAGACTGCTCAGCTGTACACATGCTCATAATGGGTGCCATGCCAATAGTCGTGCCCTGGAAGTAAACACCACTGGAAAAAAGCAGAAAGAAGTAAAGTAATTTGTTACATTTCTACATCCAACCGTTACTGAGGAAATTAATATTTTTGGTCATTATTTTTTAATTTCCGTTTCATGGAAGGCACATTGAACATAATCCTTATGTTCTTAGTCGTGCCATTTCTGAGTTCATGAATGTAGCTATACTTAGGGCCAGATTTTTTATTTTTTTTAATTGGTATCATTTTTTTTAATTTAATTGGTTTCATTGGTATTTTATTTTAAAAAATTTTACATTTTTTTTTCATTTTTTTTTTTTTTTTACAGACCTTTTATTTTATACAGATGCCTTTGTGGAAAATAAATAAAGGTCCAATTGTGCAAAATTCGGTCTCTTCCTTTTTAAGTTTATACTAGTGCTGTCAACAAATTAAAAATATTGTGCAATGAATTAAATATGCTCTGTGATGAATTCATCTAATTAATCTCTTTTTTAATCTCACCTCAAAATTGCTGAGAAACGCCATTAACTTGAGGTATTTTCATTTAAATTACATTATTATGGCAGATCATGCTCTGTGATTAATTAATCTAATTAATCGCTTTTTTAATCTCACCTAAAAGTTGCTGAGAATCGCCCTCAACTTGATGTATTTTCATTATTGTGACATACTGAAACATTTATGTATAACAAAGTAGTTTTATAAAGTCATTTATTGGTTGTTTTTAACAGACTTGAACCATTTACATTCCACTGTATATGAGACTATAAAGGGCTGCTGACACCTTTAGTTTACACCATCAGGGAGAAAAAAAAAAAAAAAAAAAAAAAAAAATATATATATATATAATTGCTGGAGTAACATCAAGTAATCACTGAGCTCAACATTCTCTCCCACCGATAGTGGTCGACTGTCCACTACAATCATTTATCCACTGACTTTCGTTCCAGTGTAGCGTCCGTAGGACCGCTGTCCGTGCTAGCTGCTACATAGTTAGCATTGAGGTGGGAGGGCCAGAAGACCTCCGTTGATCCACAAACTCTTTCTTGCACAATTTGCACGCAACTGGGCTTTAGTTTTCCATCTGGTTTGTTTTTTTTGTTTTTTTAACTAAAATGAACGCGCAGAAAGACTTCTCAGGTTCTACCATTGTACTCAGTGCATCAGTTTTATGGGTTTACCAGAAACGCGTGTAATGAGAAAGGTTCCGCGCTCTTTGGGGTGCAAAAAAAACAAGCAATTAACGCGATTAATTTTTTTAGCGCGTACATTTTTCCTGTAATTAAATAAATAACGTGTTTAGGTGACAGCCTTAGTTTATAAATAAGATGTTTACTGTATGCAAGGGAACCGTGGCAAGATTTATTACAAAAATAAATATGTGGGGTGAAAGTAACTTATAACTTTTACTTTGAGTACTATCTATCTTTACTCGTACTCGTGTATTTTATGTACTTGAGTACAATTTCAATCAAGTAGCAGTACTTCTACTTGAGTAGGTTATATCAGTACTCTTTACACTTCTGGGTCTAGTTAATGTGCAACCTTTTCAATATTAGTCGTTTTTATGTCATGCAAAATAAAAATAAAAAAATAAATCACATTATACAGAATATAAATTGTTGATTTAGAATGTATGTAATGCAAACTTTTAGTTTTTAAATGATAATTCCAGCAAAATTCAAAGGATCTTCTAAAAACCCAGATGTAATGTACTGTATGAGTAACTTTATAGTTAGACGAGCAGTTAAAACTGTGCAGGTGAAGATTGGTTTTACGGCTCCACCAGGAGAAATTATGGCAGATGTTTTCCGTATTTCATTGTGAAGGTATCAACCTTATGAGCTGAGCGTTGTCATGGGGTTTGGTTGGCAGCAGTTTGACTTTCCTCCAGTCCAGGAACTCATGCAGCGTGGTGAAGGGATCCTGAGTTATGGGACATTTATCCGAGTCACTCCACACTTCTAATCCCACCAATGCCACCCGGATGTTCAGAGCTCTGTAGAACTGAGAGTGAAAAGTAAACTGATTACACAAATTTTCAAAAGACTCTTGAACATGGAACACACTGTATACACTGTGGTGATTAGATTTACTGGATTATATTACTGAGGCATGTTCCCACTTCTTTTTTCCCCACTTACGGTAATCAAAGTGATTTAATTTGAAAGTACATGCTGTGTATGCCTTCAGTAGATCCACATGTCTGGCAAAGGTTTTAAGCAGACTAAGTTTAGCTGCTTTAGCTGAAAGTAATATATAATGCTGTCATTCCATTAATCTGCGGTAATAATTCTATTTTTAGAGTAGTGATTTATCCCTCCCGAGGAAAAAGGGAAAGGAGGATTTTACCTTGTCCACATAATTGGCTATTTCCGCCAGTCTCTGTTTCACCTTCTCCAAGTCTTTCCCATGTTTTTGAAACTGTTAAAAAAAAATAGATGAATATAAAGCACATACAATGGGTGCTTCTCCGCAAAAAACAAACACATTTGAATATATTTATCTGTACAGATGAGGAACATTACAAATAAGTCCTAAGCAATACATTTTTCATTTTTAAAGCAGTTTTTCAAGCTGTGACCATCTGGATTTTGAAATAGCTCCAGCGTAAATGGTTCAGGGTGTGAGCCACAGGGTGTAAGACTCTATTGGCAGTTATGACAACCTGCAATTCTTTTTATCCCAACTGCAGCTACATCAGAAATAGCTCTTTCCACCCCGCTGGGCAATCCACCTGCATCGATGCAGGGCCTCAAACAAACCCAACAACTTATTCTTGATCCAACTTTTTCTTCTGAGTTTTTATTTGTTCATTCAGGTCTGACCAGAGCATTTCCAGCAGGAAACCCCACACAAGGGTTTATCCACATGGGTTGTCCTGCTTCACTGAGAAGTAAAAACAGGACTTCCCGTCAAAGTGAAACAGCTAGCTGGTCATTGCACACTGACCCAATTTCCGTAGCTCCAGTGGGATCTGCTCTACCCTGATTACAGCTTGCCCTGTGTTTTTTCATTCTTCTCCAGCCCTTTTTCCTGTGTTTTTGATGCAATGTCTCTTATATTGTGAAAGGAAAGTAGTGCACGTGAGTTACCTCTCGGTTGTCTGCAACAATAATCAGTTCCACGTATTTTGTTGTCTTCTGAGCACTCCTTTTGTGCTAAAAGAAATGTGAAGAGATGCAGAGAAATTAGAAATGTTTTAAACCTTATAAAGGCCTTTTTATTTACAACTACACTGATAGCTTCCCAAAATCTAAACATACAATAAAGTGTAAGTACACCCTAAAACCATTTTTTTTCTGCTGAATACATACTGTAATATTAGGTATGCAGTAGTGTTGTTTATTGTTCCTAGTCCCACTCTTCACATTTTAGCTTAAGTATTTAAATTTTGCATTTTTTGCATTGGCTGAGATTAGATCAGTGGCGTCTCTTTGGATCAGTAACATCACTAAGTGTCACTGTTGGCCCCGCCCCTCCTATAAAACATGGGAGGAGGGACTAGGTTTCATCCTCTCACAGTCCTCGATTGACAGTTCCATGCAGAACTGTGCAGCGCTGTGGGGGCGGGGCTGCTGTGACTAGACGTGTCTTAACAACTCCAGGAGAAATGCCCATAATCAAGGCATTTTTTAAATTTCCCCCTAGTGGCATATCAGTAAAAACCTGGGGGTGTACTACTTATGAAGAGCACAACTAATATATTATAATGGGATACTTACAAACGATAGTACAGGTCTACAAGGCCTACTTGTTTCTTCCTTGTTCAACCTGGGGTCTATTCTCCCATCTGGACTTAAGCATTTTTTTGCCCGCCTTCAGTTACACACTTTTCTCCTGTGTGTATTCTCCGGTCCAGGTTTCTGACACGCCCATTACGCGTAAGGTCTGAAGCAAAGGAGGCGGACTGGGGCATGATTTGTTTGGGGGGGGCTGTGTAGAAATCACGGAACATGGAGTTTTCTCAACGCTTGTAAATGTCATTGAAATCGGTGAAAATGATAAATTACCCTTTTAATTTAAAACGCCTTCAACGTTAAACAATGTAACTGGTTGATTTGATCAGATTATCGATCTGATTATTGCAGTGTGAGAGGATCGGCCGCATTCTTCTGTCCGAGTCACACCTAAAATCTCTCCTTTTTCCCCCTCATACAACAACAAATGAACATTTGTTTGTGTGGAAAGCCTGATTTCATGAACTTTTTCCATCCCTGCATTCAGAAATGATTAGCGTATCATCGTCATCTGTCACCAATACGGAACCTGCTCTAAAGCGTGTGAGTGCGCTGCAGGTTCGAGGAAATAACCTTGCAGAGCGTCCTGAGATGTTTGCATTGAAACAAAACCATTGGCTTCCTACATAAAACGCAGTTTTAAATATAAATTGTTTAATGGCTTATGGAGCTGATGTGAGCGAGTCCAAGATAAGCCTCATTTAAAAATGTGTGGGAACAGTTTCTGGTATTCATCCTCTCATGCAAATTTCACCAACCTCCGCATATGACAGCTTGTTTCATTATTATTTACTCTGTAGTGGATCAAACTGTGGCTTTACATTAGACATAGTATGAAAATAGTTGGACATCACTGTGGCAACGTGGACAGAAGTCTGCATCTGTCAGAGTTTTAATTAATCAAGCAGCAGCAGCTGAAGCACAACTCAGGTGATCACAGCTCTCAGCTCCACGATGCACGAGTCCAAGTCCATATTTCTAGGAAAATGACCTAAGCAGACTGGAAAATACGAGTTAGGCCAGATTTGAATGGGAACGCCCACATTTCAGGGCTGCTCCACCCAGAGTGAGTAACTGGGATGGAGGCACGCAGCGACTGACTGACTTAAAGAACCCATGTCATGTTATTTTTCAGCCAGGTTTATTTTCCCAAACTCGGTGTTTGGGTTCACCCTGCAGTAAGAAAAGAGCAAATCACCCTCTAACTAACGACTGAGGGAATCAATGAAAAAAACACTTTGTGCATGTGTATGAAGCCCAAATAGCACTTTTATGATGTTTAAAGCACAGAAAAGTTGATTCAGCATAACATGGGCCCTTTAAGTACAGGGGGAAAATAGTGAGCAGACAAAAACAGCGCCACTGCGTGTCTTTTTGGACTTACTCGCATGGGAAAATAGACCCTGCGATTAGCAGCTTGCACAACTTTCAGGAGCTAACTGCTATTAACATGATTACCTAAAGCTCAGTGAATGAAGTTTTTAGCACTTTTGTTTGTCAGAGTGTGATTTTCACAACATATTCAGCGTTACATTTCCTGTTCATAATTTGTCTGAAGCCAGCTGAACTCCTCTACATGCTTCTGTTGTGGAAACCCCAAAGCGATGTTTAATGATGCTTCTTTGACAATAATTACCATTAATGTTATGATAATCTGTATAAAAAAATATTTCAAAAGAAATTACAATTTATATCATTTACTTATTATTCTAAAGGTTTTAGTTTTGCAAACTGAGTGCTACTACAATGATTAATCATAATATACAAAAGGTTGATTATTTTGGTCTCAACAAATGTATTCTGTTTAATCACTGCTTAATAGAATACAAATAAATTGCAGCTTTACTCAAGGATCATTAAAACAGCACCCTACATGGAAGTGAATTTCACTTTCAGATTCCAATTGAGTTTTTAATGCCAGGAAACATGGACAGATGGATGCTGCACCTGTTCCACTGAAATCCTTGGCTTAACCTATTGCATGAACATTGACTCTTAGCTCTGAAAACAAGATAAAATTAATATCAAACTTAAGCTATAACCTGAGCCGACTGCTATGTTTAACAAAATGCCACATACAAATTTCTTTCTAATCAGTTGGAGGAGTCTGTCTTTCATTTAGAAAATGTTTGACCGTAAAATACGCAACAAAATTGTCCATATGAATGACAGTGTAATTTTTAATTCTAAAATCAAATGGAAAATAGTTGTGCTCCTATCTCACCCTTGTGTGGAAGGACTGGAAGGGGCTTTTAATGTGACTTTCAGGGGCAACTGAGGACATGTTGAAGCCATGGCCACAGGCTCCCGGGGTCAGCCGGAGTTCTTCTGCTCGGTAGATGAAATGAGCACCAGCGTCATTGCTGGGGACTGGTTCAATGATGAAAGTTTTGTTTTCAAGTGAGATGAAGCCTCTGCAGAAATAGAAAAAAGAAATTTAAAACAAAGAAACAAACAAAGAAAAACACAGCAGTTAATGTATTATTAAAGGAACGTCATGACTAACATGCTGTCTTCTGTTTTGGTAAATGTTCAATTCGGAAGGATATAAAACTGTGAATCTTAAGCCTAAGAAATATCTTGTGTGGAAAACTTTGTGTTATGATGGATCATTAGAGACAGCCAAAAAATAATCATGGATTTACACAAAAAGCTTCTGCAAACATAGACAATCAAATATGACATTTTTTCCCTTACAAGCTGTATCAGTGATGGGCTGCCAGAGAATTAAGTAAATATAACTATTGCAGTGGTAAATAGTCATCAAAGGGCAGATGATGCAGCTTGAATTCAAAACGATGCTTGTGTTTCTTACCGTAGGCCTGAACAGGTGCTGAGGGTAACGTCAGAGTTCGGATGTGCCAGCACTTCCCCATGATAGTAGCAGTTACTCTAAAGAGAGTTTGTTCACCGCAAGAAGAAAAAAGAGAAGAAAACATCTGAAGATCAAAAGCTGAATCCTACGATGGCTTATTAGGGCCACATTGAAATAAAAAGAAATCTGAGCACTACAAGATTAAAGTCGTAATTTTACGAGAATAAAGTCGTATCTTAAAAAAACTTTATTCTCATAAAATTACAACTGTATTTTCATAAAATTACAACTTTATTCTCATGAAATTACAATTTTATTCTTATACAATAACAACTTTATTCTCATACAATTACAACTTTATTCTTATAAAATTACAACTTTATTCTCATACAATTACAACTTTATTCTTATAAAATTACAACTTTATTCTGATAAAATTACAACTTTATTCTCGAATTATTACAACTTTAATCTTGAAATATTATGACTTTAATCTCCAAAAATAACAACCTTATTCTCATAAAATTACAACTTTATTCTCATAAAAATACAACTTTAATCTCATAAAATTACAACTTTATTTTTGAAATATTACAACTTTCATCTTGAAATATTATGATTTAATTTAATAAAATTTCAATGTTAAGATACAACTTTATTCTCATGAAATTACAATTTTTTTTCTCATGAAATTACAATTTTATTCTCATGAAATTACATTTTTTTTCTCATGAAATTACAATTTTATTCTCATGAAATTACAATTTTATTCTCATAAAATTACAACTTTATTCTTGAAATATAACAACTTTAATCTCGTAGTGCCCAATTTGTTTGTATTTCAATGTGACCTTCGTAGTATCCAGATATTAATGTCATTAAATTATAAATTGTGATTTTATAGATGAGTGAAAAGGACCTCATCCACACACACAAACACACAATAAAAGCAGTGTTTCCGTTCTAATGACTGCACTGTCACTCCTACCTAACTTAAAAAAAAGAAGAAACAAAAAGACACACTAACACAATTCCGACAGTGTCCTTCATCCTGATCATTTGAATTAGTATGCTGCAGAACAAGCCGTCCACATAACAGGCTGCGTGACATTAATGCAGCCTACACAGTAACATGAACATGCAATTCACTAATTGTTGATCCTTTATTATTATTTCCATCAGGCCAAGGCGACCAGAAGGAATATTTAAAGCTGCACAAACACAACAAAGAAAAGATTTGTGCGTGAGCTGAAGGATACTGAGGAAATTTGTCTTATCAAGTAGGGAATACAGACCTCTACTGTTTCAAACACCCCGGGTTTCTTAATTCAGCTGTTATTTACTATGCTGAACCTTTCCCTTAAACACCACAAGGAAACAGTTTGGACAAAGAATTAATGACTTTTAACTCTTAGCCATGAATTGTTTTAAAATTCTGGCACCAAGTTTGGCACCAGGTAAATAAAAAATATAATTTATTGGACTTGATAGGAAAGTAATGCATGAGAGACTTTTTATGCCAAGGTAATATCTTGTCAAAAATAGTGTTAGATACATTTTTAAAATTTTTTTTTTTTGAAACAGCACAGTGATAAGTGACATTGTGGTTGTAATTATTTGGCGTTGCCATCTTTGCCGGAATAGAAGCAGGAAAATCACTCTGCATTCAGATTATTTATAGTACATATCTTTCCGCTGACTTGTGATTAGCATAAATTGAACCGGCCGTTGAGTGCATGCGTGCGACTACATTATGCTCATCAGAGACCATACAATAGGTCCATTTGACAGCCCTGAAGCAATGGTTGTAACATCTTCCCACACAAAATTTAAGGTGTGTGAGACATTCTGTAAACTGACTTGTCAATCAGACAAAGCTTCTCCGTGTGGGATTTTAAATTGCAAATTGCTCTCCCAAAATGAGATCTCATAAAATGAAAGATCGGTTATACTTAGGTGGTTTGAGCAGTGCGTGAACTGATTTCAAAATGTTGGACAGGTCCTAAAATTTAGAGTGAAAGCAATATATTTTGGCACACATATTAAAACAAGCAGTCAAAAGCCGGATGACAGTAAATATCTTGCAAAATAGGAGAGGTTGTAGAAAGTGATGTGAAAGCTTGGAGGAAAAAAAAAATAGGGGTGTCTCGATACCAGCCTGAAAACGAATATCAAATTTTTGCAATTATTTTTTTATTTACTAGTACAGTGCCCGTTGGAAGTATGTATTCATATAGTGGGAGTTTAAGTATAGTTAATTATGACCAAATGAGTATGTGTTTGAAGGTTGGATGTACAAAGAGATGTACATACTCTGTACTCTGTAGTGTTATAAAGGGCTATATTTGCGGGTGCAAAATAAAATAGCGTGTGCAATTTCCCAAGTTTAATTCTATGGGACATGCACATGATTTTTCTAATTCTCTCGTGTTTTTGTGCATTTTTTGTATAATTATTGTTTTTTGTTGCGATTGTAGTGTAATTCTGGAATCATTTTGTGTATTTTTGTATCTTTTTTGGTGTCGTTTTGAGCAATTCTGTTGTTATTTTGTGTATTTTTGGATAAATATTTAGTTTTGAGTATTTTGAATCATTTTTGTCATTTGGTGTGTGTGTGTGACTCGCTACTCCGTGGCTCACACACACGCTTTAGCCGTGCACATGCACGTACACCAGGGACTCACATCAGGCCCAATCAGTGAGATTTGAGAGCTTTGCTAGTATATCAGTGTGAGCGCGGCTGCTCAGATGCCCCTCCCCCCTCTCCGGTCTAAACTATCTTCCTCTCTCGCTCGTGTGTTTGCAGTCCGTGTCTGTTTGGCTGCGTGCCCAGATATTGGCTCTGGCCGCACACGTGACTCTAGCTCATCCCTAAAAAAATGTGAACTTGTATGTAAACATGTTTACTTGAATAAAAAAGATGTGTGAATATTTACACAGGTTCATTTTTCCACATCATCATTTGTGACATGAAATTCATTTCACACGTGTATGGATGTTCTTCTCTCATCACATTCTACAAAGCTCTCCTATTTTTCAACATATTTACCATCATAAAACCAGACCAATAAAAGGGGATTTCAAAATAAAACCCTGATGGCAACATTGGCTGAAAAGCAACAAGCATAAAAACAGCTTATCATCAACTAGGCCAGAGGTTATACGGTATGTCCAGCTCAGGGAGAGCCGGAGGCTTTACAAAAAATCACATGGAGTCACCTCGAAGCAATAGAAAATAAAACTTCTCCTTGAACTGTCTACTCCTGTAGGTTTTTCAAAAAAAAAAAAAAAAGACATATCAGTAAATCCAAATGAAAACGTTGTCTTTCAAAAGAGAGACATTTTAGAGCACTTGGGAGAGTTGCTACACACCAGCCAGATCATGAAAAAAAAACAAAACAAAAAAACAGAACAAAAAACAAACTTGAGTGCCATCATACCGAGAAGTTGTGAGTGCCGGTGACTGCACTTCCATCCTGTCTGTAATGTGTCTCTGTGTAATGGCTTGCAAAAAGACCCCTGAGGAAGACAAAAGACACACAAACACAAAAGAATTTAATTATCTCTATGAATCTGCATTAGTGAAGTTACAGAAGGGAAACTTTCCTAATTGTGCGTTTATGTTCAAAATGCTTGTGAGAATTGGATGAAAGATTATGATTGTTCTCTGAATTCCACACGTCTTGCAATCATTTGCCACTTGAGTTGAATTCCTGCTGAGGTTATCATTTAGTGCATGTGATTTTTTGTCAGCGGATGTGCATGTCTTTGGAATCAGTATAAACTGATTGTGTGTTTTTCTCCTCAGGCTGTGAACAGATGGACACAGTCGGCGACACCCAAAGCATTGGCAGCAGAGAAGGAAGAGCACCCATTTCGTGCAGATGCATAATCACATTGATACGGGGCGGGATCGTCACAAGAAGGCGCACACATGCACCAAATGTAGAAAAAGACAGGAAAAGACAAAGACGTAGGGCAGACATAGGCAACTGGTGGCCCGGGGGTGCCCCAAAAATTGTATTTCAAGAAGTTGGAAGGAATGTGAAGCCCAACATAATACAGAAAATAACTCCCAATACCCACAAATTGACAGCAAAGTGCACAAAAAAAAACACTGCACATTATAGAATAGCTCTAAGGACACACAAACTGTCAACAAAATTACACAAAATGACAGGAAAATACAGAAACAACAAAATTACAGAAAGTGACCCGAAAAAAGGGATGGGCGATATTGATTATTATTATTAGTATTTCTGGTATTTTCACGCTAACGATAAAAATCATGATAAATAAAAAAATTCACAACTTAGTGTAAACAGGTTCCTTACAAACACAAATAAATCTGAATACATCAACACTGGACACAATAAAAAAGGCTACAATAGCTGCTGAATCAATATCACGAGGTGATATTTTATGATATTTGTGATATTTGTTCATGTGGATCACTATTAGTGTTGTTTCATGCCATTTATTACTTTCCTCACTTGAAATGAAATTATTTTCTTAAAAAAAAATGAAAAGAAATTATCGTTTATATTGTGGGATGACATATTCTTACTGGTGAGAATGTTTTTGACGATAAATCATAAACGATAAAATATCGCACATTCCTACTTCAAAATCGCACAAGTCGACAACATAAATGCATAAACACCAAAAATAACAAAAACACTCATAATGAGTGAAAACTGACCAAACCACAGACAAAAACAAAAAAAAGACAAACCCCCCACCCCGATTTATGCTCAGATAAATCATTATTCTAGTGCTGACACACTGTAAATGTTGATGTGGTAGGGCTGCTCAAATAATCAAAATTTGATTACGATTATATATACAGTATATATATATATATATATATATATTAAAAAAAAAATGTTTTATTCACTAAAAAAAAACAAACAAAAAAAACACTATTTGGGACATCTACAAATAATAAAGCTTGGCACACACGTTATTAATACTAACTTTGAGTTGTTTAATCCACACACATGCAAGCTCCTCCCCTCCAAGCTAAAGCTAGCCTGCATGGCAACACAAGGAAAGATGTTGCTCGTGGTCTTCAAACATGGCAGGAAAAACGCAGCAAAAACACTCAGTAAACAAGTGGGAAGTCAAATTCTCTTCTATGGGAACACTTTGGGTTTGATGATAAAGACCAAAAGCAAAGACGCGTCACGTGCAAGAAGTGTTTTGTTTTGTGCAAAAGTGCACATACTTGATTTTAGTGTTTGAAGGATTTTATTTATATTTAAAGAAGATATTTTATCTTTTTTTTGTACAAAAAATGAATAACTTTTTGGTTGACGAATAATTGTTTGAATAATCGTGATTTCAATAACGACAAAAACAATCAGGATTATTATTTTTTCTATTAACGAGCAGCCCTATAATGTGGCCCTCGGATCTTTTGCCACCTAGCTCATTTCTAAAATTAGCACCATTACCACCAGTCCCTCTCATTTCAAATAAATAAATAAACTGGTATAAAAAACACAGAATATTGCTTTGAACCATATTTGTTTTTGGCTCTAAAATCAGAGAGAAGCTGATAAATAGCAAAGCTTGTCAAATCATTTTGGCTGAAAGGAAAGTCGATTCCAAATATCCTGCATGTAGAGAAGATGGGATTTGTGTCATGCGTGGTAATACCGCGACATTCCCGTGCCGTTTTATTGAGGGCACGTTGGAAAAACCAGCTTTGGGCAGCCGTGGCCTCTCTGTGTAGTGGGCAAAGCTGTGGATTTACATGATGGGATCTCCCTGTAATCAAGTCCTTGGCAGTGGTTCACAAGTACTCGTTTGATGAAGACATGAATGTTCAGAGTTGTTTGAAGGATTTCCTTTTAGCTCGGTGCTGTGAGGACACTATACCAACAAAGCTGAACTGACCATACAACTTTCTTTGATTGTAAGTTAGCATTAAGGATGTAGTTTCTTATAATTATGTCTTTTTTTGTCTGTATTTTTTTTTATCAGAACACAAATCCAAGAGGGGTTCAAGTTAAAGATAGTACAAAAAACACTAGCTTTTAATGGACTTTTGCACATTTGGAAAAAGATGGTTTTGGCCACTAATTAAAGATCTAATCTACAGTTGTACTCCTGGCAAGCGGTCATAAATACAATATCTCTGTTAAACCTGGGATAATGTTCAAAGGCATGCACCACTAGAAACTAGGGATGGGCCAAAAAAATTGATTTAATCGATTCATCCGATTTATCAAATATGTAGATAAAAACAATTTTTATTTGGCAAATTCGAGTTTAAAAAATGAAAAATAAAAAAAATAAAAAAAATTCCCACCAGTTTTTTCTGACTTTTTCGCGTTCCGTCCTTGTGGGTTACTGTAGTGCGATGTGAGCCCGCCCCCTTTGAGTAGGCTATATGTGACACAGGCATTTTTCATTATTTATTCACAGTATGCTGAGATGCTATGGGAAGAGTTTATTATTTCTTTTCATTGTAATGCTATATGTTATAAAATATGTAGTTATCTGATTTCTTAATCAGAAAATTGAAGCTACTGTGAAGTTGCTGTTGCACTTTTGTTTAAACCTGGGTCAAAGCTTGAAATTGTTGAATGACAGAGTCTCATTTACTTTTTATTTGGGGATTGTTCTATGCATTTTAACTTTTGAATACAATCTCAGCAATAAAGTTGCACTTTTGACAATATATCTGATGTCTGCAGTCAATTTTAAATGCATTGATTTCCATTGAAAATGGAATCGAACTCAATTTTTTCTTTAGAAAAAATAAAAAAATTAAATATATATATTTCTTTTTTTCTTTTTCCTATGTCAGGATTTTGAATCTTGTTCCTGTACATTTTACTATGCCATAGGTCAGCGGTGTCAAAGATATTGATCTCAAATGGGCCACATATTTTAGATGGGAAAACAAGCAATTTGAACATTATTCTACCCTATAAAAATATGTAAAGTAATGGAAGTTACAGATAATATCCAGTATTTAACTATCCTTGAGTTTGTGACCAAATTTTCTTTCAATTTGGCAAAAATGTGTGGAATAATTTTAATGAAATTGCAGGAAAACAGAGATTTCTTTTTCAACAATTTGCAATTTAAAATGACTGCCATCATGTGATAAAGACATGGGAAAACTGTTCACCCTGGAAAATCGTGTGGATATTCATTGAATGTATGTAGTTGGAAGAGCTGAGATATCTAAAACTGAACTACTTACTATTTCTACACAATGATTCATGTTTTCTGTCATTTCATCTTTATGCTGTGGGCCAAATTTGATGCTCTAAAGGGCCAGATTTGGCCCCCGGGCCTTGAGTTTGACACGTGTGCCATAGAGAGTCCCATTTAATTCTAAAAAACACAATGTTCCAGGAACAATAAATTGGCTGGTGAAAAGACTTGGTGGCTCGAGGCTGTGAGAACCACAGGCATACGTGGCCAGTGAGCAAACAGGTTATGCTGTTATATAAAGACATATAGTCGACACCCACACATCAATACATTAAGTATATTGTTGCAACCCTGTGCATTATTTAGTGTATTTAGCTTTGAACTACTTGCAGAGATGTGCTTCCCTTAAAGTACATGTATTTTCTATTATTTTTACTTGTGTGCAAATTTTCTATATTAGTACAGTGTCGGTTGGAAGTATGTATTCATATAGTGGGGGCTTAAGTAGAGTTGTCAATTATGGCCAAATGAGTGTGATTGAAGGTTAGATGTAAAAAGAGGTGGAATATACTCTGTAGTCTTATGAATGGGTATATTTGCAGGTGCAAAGTAACTGCTTTAATTTTATGGGACATGCGCATGATGAATTGATAAATAAAGTTTGTACCAATACTGCAATTTAGGTAGAATCTGATAAAAACATAAATTTAAATAAAACTATTTATTTAGCATTTTGAAAAGGAATTATTAATTTCCTAAAAAAACATGATCATAATATACATAGCAATAAATAACAGTTAACCTAATGTGACTTTAAAATAATAAGCTGTTGGCTTCCCCAAGACAAAATGAAAGAGGTGAGAAAGAAAGAACATGTGAAATTTGATATGGGAATTTTTTTTAAAGTCCAATTGTTAAGACACAAAACACATTTTTAGCTGCACTTTTAAAAAGAAACTATTATGCAGTTTTTCATACTTTACTCTAGAGCCAGAATTTAAATGAATAGGCTTCTTCTTCATTTGTACTATTTCTTTAGTTATTTTATTCAGGAATTATTTTTTTAATTGCATTGTTTTGCATAGTTTCTCAAGGGATTCTTTTGACAATGACAGATAAACGAAAATAGTACAGTGTTTTTTTTTTTTTTTTTCGAAGAAAAGAAACATTAATATTTTTCAGTCATCATTTGTCTACAGTCTCATTTTGTGAAATAAATCGTGAGAGAATCGTATCGTGAACCCAGTATCGTGAATCGCATCGTATCGGGAGTTGAGTGAATCGTTACATCCCTAAAATAACGGATGCACACACTTGTGGTATTTGGAAGCCATTGACAAAGTTTCAGGTCGAACTCATACCGTGTCGGGGAGATATTTGCTCCACAAACACACACACGCACGCAGACCTTTGCTGCTTTATAGATAGATATGCATAAGTCAATACTGGATTGAAGTGTGCTTTAATTCACAAGACACGTTTGAAAAATAATTAGCAATTTAGTCTCAAAGGTAAGTTGTAATGAATTGCAGGCTCTTCAACAGCAACTTTTAAGTGGTGGAAAACAATAGTAAATGCCCCACACAAACTTCTTCTTCCCCCAAGGAACTTTTCTTCTTTATAAATTATTCACAGAAAAACGAATCACTTCAAAATGTTGTATAAATAATAGGTTTTTTTTTTTCTCCAACAGGAGCATGTTGAACCGTACAACATTGTTTGTGTAATTAAGAGTGTGATTCACTGTTGTGAAAATGCCTTGCAGTAAAATCTAAATGAAAAGACGCCCACACAAAAAACACTCAAGTGTGTTGCTGCAGCGGCTGATCCATAACCTTCAACTTCTAATCCCCGATGTTTCAAATAAAACCTACCTTATGTTCATGCACCCATCATCCCATCTGTTGATAGGAAAATGAATAGCTGAGAAAAGCCCATTGTATATCCTGAACAACAAGCAGTAAAGGGCTGCCACATACTGTCCATGAGTCACAACAGACGACCAAACACACAATAAGAGGAATAACACAATAATTACATTATTTAGTGCGCTTAATATCATATTTTTTCGGACATTCAGAATGCTATGGAAACTACAGAGACTAATTTACATTAATGTGGCTCCATGTGTAATATAATAATTCACTATTACGCAAATTCCAGCGAGCATGAAACCATTGGAGGCTCTTCTTACAGTCCTACTCCTTCCTTTGAAGACACCAAACTTCAGTTATTTCTTTTAATCTTCCTTTCCACAAGCCTAACCCTAAGCCTCCCCATAAAGCTGCTACTTATATTATGACTTGAAAAAGAGCAGACTACTCGAGAAGGAAAAAGGACAGATGAAGAGGAGCAGAGGAACTAAAGAGGCGTGGCTGACAATTCTAATTCTATTTCCCCATAGGGCTGTGCTCCAAATTGATTTACATACAGCTCAGTGTCCGTTCAGCTTATGCTTGGCACCGATGGGTGCACTTGAGTGTACAAAAGCAGCAAAGCCAGAGCAAACCAAGAGCAAGGATGGAAAGAGTGGGGGAAGCAAAAAAAAAAAAAAAAAAGAAAAGTAGAACGAAAATCCCCTGACTTTCCTTCACACTCTTGGTGTAAAAAAGATTTATTAGGTGTGGCACAGCAGCAGTTCTAGTTACAAATAAATACAGCTTTACTCTATTAAAATACATGGAGTCACAAAAAGGACAGTCTTTCACATGAAAATACAGTATATCACACCCAAACATTTACAGCGGATGGCAGGTTTTCTAAGTGTACGTGGCTTTAGTTTTTTTTTTTACTTTCAGGGGTTTGAATTTTCTAAACAAGTCGATGCCGAACAGCTATAAATACACACTATGATACAACTTTTTCATTTCCGATATGATACCGATATTACAGCCTTGCATATCGGCCAATACAGATATTGATCCAATATCATACGTGATTTTTTTTTTCTTTAATAGAAATATAATAATTACTAACTATGTACAGTGGAATGTCAGAAAAGGCTTGATCAAGTGATGTCACTCAGAAAAACTGACCTATTTATTATTAATCAATTGGTTACATACATTTTAATCTTCAACATAATATTTACGTATTCTACAATTGAATGAAATAAATGTAAAAAAATAAATAAATAAAAAATCGGAAAAAAACACGATATAATTTTGGGCAAATCAAAAATAAAGTTAAAATGACGAGAAAAAAGTCAAAATTTCGACAATAAACTCAAAACACAACATTGTGATAAAAGTCGAAGGTTTGTTATTATAGTCAAATCTACGGAAGCGGACTATGGTCAACTCACCATATGACAACAACAGTCTCCATCAAAACTGGCCCTAATCTGTTTCCGTCGTATGTTGAGGTTTTGTTTATTTAGACAAGAAAATAATGAACAAATAAACGAATAAATGATAAAACAAAACCTCAACTTAACATGCTATTCAAAAAGCAGACAAAATTAATCTCGCTGGAACTTTTACTGGTTTTTCCTTCCGAACAGATTTAGTTTTTGGCATTAGCTCTTCAAAGTCCTTAAAGAGATTACAATGCTGTGTTTATGAGCTAACAAAGAAAGAATCTCTTTGTTTTTAAATGCAACTTTGAAGTATATTTTAATGCATTCATCGATACACGGCATTTTGTAGAGGGCCATGATCTTGATATAGATATTGTATCTTGAGTTTATTTTTGACATTTTGACTTTAATCTTGTCTTTTCGACTTTAATCTCAACAATATATTTCAACTTTATTTGCAAAATTTTAACTTTAATCTAGACATTTCAACTTTATTCTTGACATTTTGACATTATTCTTGATTTGCCCAAAATTATTTCCTCCATCAATATTGGCCCTAATCGGTTCCGTACAAACCTTATTAGAAAGCAATTTTATTTTAGGATCTGCCTTCTCCATAACATAACACATTCTAGTTGATGGATTGCTGACAGCTTGGCATCATGCAGATTTGTAAGCTGCACGTCATGAGCAATCCAATCTGAAATGTGCTCTACTGCATTGACAGTGAAGGCCAACGTAGTAGAAGAAGCCCTTGGTGAACAAGCTTTATGAAGAAGTGCATTATCCTTATGGAAGTTGGCATACTGTAATCACAAAAGTGTGTGACAAGCAAATAACCTATACTCATCTTAACACCACCAGCATAAAGTATTTTTTACATTGCTTTTATGTACATCTGAAAACCTGTAAAAGGGTCTATGTGTAAAAGTCACAGAGGATCAGCAGTTTCAGAGACTCAGATTTGGCAACCAACTTGGCACATAAAAAAAAAAAAAACCTTCCTTCCTATTGCTGATGCTTATTCATACAAACCTGCTCATCAGTTAAATGTGGGTATTGAATAAATCTGAGAAAATGTATACAATGTAGTTGTTCATGGCAATGTTCTTAGGGATAGTGTTAGCCTGATAACAACACTCATAAAAAGGTAAATGGACTTGATTTATATAAAGTCAGTCCATGTCATTTCAACAAACGGCCCACGCACTTCGAGTGTAATTCCTCTATTGTTGGATTGTTCATAATAACTATTATGTTTTTTTTTTTTGATGCAATGTTTTTTATTTTTTGTATTACTAGTGAAAATCCAATAAACAATAAATGGTTAAAAGACACAGAGGCAAGCTTAAACGGCCTCATGTAAATATTGCAATATTTGCGGGTGGTGAAATAACCCAAAGTTGGGGTCCAAAATAAAAATGAGAAGATTTTATACCCCAAGAAAGGGTAAGATTTATACAATATAACTTAAAACAGATATTAGATATTTTCTTACATTACCACAAGCAGTTGTGGGCCAATGAAAATAGTTAAAAAAAGTATTTTTTCAGAGTTCAAAAACCTGTCACCCAACAACAAATGCATAAATCTGACTACTCATTAGTGATTGAACAGTCTATGTACATAGCTTAAAGCTGCAATTACAGGGAGCTGAGGCATATGCAAAGGTATTAACTGAAGGCCCAAACCTAAACAAAAAATAATAATTAATTTTGAGGTGCTGGCATGTCCACCAAGTAGGTTGTTCTTGGTAGGTCTTTTTGGATATTCTAAAAGAGTAGGTGGAGTTGTGTTATTACTAGGGATGTAACGATTCACTCAACTCCCGATACGATTCGATTCACGATACTGGGTTCACGATACGATTCTCTCACGATTTTTTCATTTACAAAATGGGACTGTAGACAAATTTTTTTTTTGGGAAAAAAACTAGAAAATACTGTATTATTTTCCATTTATTTTTCATTGTCAAAAGAATTCCTTGATAAACTATTCAAAACAATGCAATTTAACTAAAAAAAAAATCTTGAATTAAATAAATGAAGGAATAATACAAATGAAAATGAAGCCTTTTAATTTAAATTCTGGTTCTATAATAAACAATGCAAAACTGCATAATAGTTCTTTTTATTTTAAAAGTGCAACTGAAAATGTATTTTGTGCCTTAACAATTGGACTTTAAAAAAAAAAAAAAAAACCGTCATTGCACTGATTTACGTCATATTTGTTTGGACCAGCAGAGGGCGCTGGTAACCCAGTGGTCGGTTGGCATGCAGATATCTTGCAGTGAAGAAGAGATGCTATGCAAGCAGACAGAGCTAATAGAAAAACGTGACTTTTACAGATATTCAAGTAATATTACAGATATTCTTTCGGTGCTAAAGGGGTAATGAATCATTTATTGACATATTTAAGAGTAGAAGGCGGCCAGACAGAAGGTATTAGCAGACTCCGCCCGCCGCCAACACTTCCGGATTGCGATTCAATTGTCAGAAAATCGATATCAACCATGATACCTATGAATCGATTTTTAACTGCCTTACGATGAATCGTTACATCCCTAGTTATTACACCAAATTTCAGTTTCCTATGTGGCTTAGTTCCAGAGATATTGGAAGCTGAAAATGGAAAATAATAGGGACGCACGAAAATCAACCAATCTCACTAAATTGGCCATATCTCAAAAATGTTGTCTATGAAAACTAGGGATGCACCGAAATGAAAATTTGTGGCCGAAGCCGGATAAAATATAAACGCTTGGCTGAATACCGAATATTGAATGCGGTTGTTAAGTTTTTCACAATTTTTTGTAACAGTGGCCAAATAGCCTAGAATACATTTTTAGACATGTTTTTTAAAGAAAGTAAATATTTATTGAATATTCTGACATTTTTTAAATATTGCAACAAAGTTTTTCATTTATATTAGGCATTCAAATAAAACATGCATTCCAAAAAAAAACTAAAGTGCATTAAAGGGGAGGTATGATGAAAAAAATAACTTTATAATGGTTTTACTACAGTGATATACATCCCTTTAGCCTCATTCAGAGTGCAAAAGTTGAAAAAGTTCTGATTCCCCCCTCCCTTGTTGTTCCACATTTTGTAAAAAGTCAGCTCCAAAAGGCGAGTTGGATTTTGTCCCCGTTGGCACGCCTCCTAGAATGTGAGCTCCTCCCTCTCCAATTATCTAACAGCTAAAACAAAACACTGCGGTTTAATATAGAATATATATTATACTTTATTGCCATATATGTAAATACAAACTGCACTATTGGACGCCCAAACTGCACTACTTTTTCTGCTGCCAATCGTGTTGAGAGTCACTGCTTGGAGCCAAGGCCATTGTTTACACACATCAGCTGTTAGCACTCCATGCTAATGCTACACCAGCCTATGTAGCGAGACCCGACATAGCTTGTGAACTGAGGAGGAAACGATGGGGATGTTTACGAATTGGTGGCTCACAGCGCTAACAACGAACTTGGTTGTGGAACTGGACAACTTCCAACTTTTACGCGATGACGGATGACTAAGAGTGGAAAGGAGAGAGTCTGGCTGTGTTTGTGTGCGGAAAGGAGCTGCTGCTCTGGTTCTACAGCAACGCGCACTCACTTTTCTGACTCAAAATCACTGCACGTTGTCTGATTGTGTCATTGCGTCACACGCTACTATTCGGCCTTGCTTTTAACTCACTCCACCAAAGGCCGAATGTGGATTTTTTTGCAATATTCGGTCGAATATATTCGGTTACCGAATATTCGGTGCATCCCTAACAAAAACTATGGTGAAAACTTTTCGTCAACGAAATCCAAATGTCCAAATGCCTAGCATGTATTTCTGAAGAAAAAACAAGATAAAACCTAAATCCCTAACATTTCTCAGTTTTGAAGGAGAATGACCTTGCAGTTAGAAAATTCCAGAAATGACTTTGCCTAGGCACGTGTCAAGCCCACAGCACACAGTGTGGTGTTTACCATTGTGTTCATGTCCAAATACAAAAAAAAAATGTCCTCGGTGCCTTTTTAATCGTGTGTGAGAACACGCTCATTCAAAAAGTGTTTTTTCTGATCTGACTGTGTACCTTACCTCAGGCCTCATGACTATGTGTGTGATGTGGTGCCTGAGGCAAGTCAAGCCATCAGTAAAACAAACCACAGGATGGAGAGATCAGTCTGCCTGGGCTGGAGAGCAGAGGTGAAGGATGAATCATGGTGCAGCAATATCTTTAGAAAATGCTTCTATGTCACACACGCTTTTTTAAAAAGCTAATATATGATGGCAAGTTGTTTATTACAGTCGAGGCAGATGGCTGCCACCTCTGAACCTGGTTCTGCTGGAGATTTCTTCCTGTTAAAAGAAAAACTGTTGCTTATGCTTGTTCATGTGGATTTGTTGGGTTTTTTCCTTTTTATTACAAATTTAATATTTTGCACTTTGAGATTACTTTTGTTGTAATTGCTGCTAAGATGAATTTAATTGAATGACTGGTTGAGTTGTCATATCAGAGTTCTCAATGAGCAATAAAATAATATGATAACCAATAAGTGGTAATATTGTACTATTACATTAATTTTGGGCTATAGCATCCACTTGTCTGTCATTCATATATACATATTTATTTATTTTTCATTTTATTTATCTATTTATTTATCTACATTTAAAAAGTTAATTTCCAAGACACAGTGAAAAGCACAAAGTAAATAGATTTTTTATAAAACATTTAAACATTCAAAAAAGGAATAGGAAGAAGTTGGGCTTATTTAATCCTACCCCTCTTATAACCACTATAACCAATTTATCTGTGAGCTACTTATATACAGTATACATACACATATACGCATTAAATTGTAAAGTTTGAGATTCCAAATAAATAAATAAAAGCATAAAGATGGTTAATATAATGGGTGGCTTGTTTTACAACATCCAAACACCTCATAAGGATAAATAAAATTCTGTCGGGGCAAAAAAAGGATTAAAAATGCTGTGATGTGCAATACTGAACACTTTTATATTTTCAAATGAAAGTCTACCTCAGTTTAAGAGCAAAAAAAAAACGCTTGTGTTATCATTTTCTTTTCAAGTACAAACTGCTTAGCAAACAGGAGTCCAACCCTTGGAGCTGTTTCAGATTGAACCATTTCATTGCTGCTGCTGGCCCACACATCCGGAATATTCACCAGCATTAATGGCTCCCACACGAAACATATTTTCCCTCTGAACTGTACAAAGAACATGATGTCATATTTCCTCTACTCCCTTTAAAACATAGCCAGTCAATCTACAGGCTGGGGAAAAAAAATTCTCATCTGTATTCCAGTAAAAGTGAAACTAATGCATGGATCCAGTACATCCTCGTGACTTCTCTGGGGGTATAATCAGCTGTTATAATGCAGGCTCAACATGTCCATCATGCGCAAAATTACCCTGGAGCATTTGTATCCATGCCACATTTTTCACCACAGAAGCAGTTTGTGCTTGTGATCCTGGGAATGACTGCATTAAATGTACAGATGAACAAAGATGACCTAATTTGGAGACTTTTATTGCCCTTATAATAGAGAGTAGTGTATTTCTTGGCACTAGATGATGAATGTATAACCCCAGCAGTAAAGCACAGGCATAAACTGTTGTAGACTAATATATATGTAAGTTACTAGTACTTTGCTACTACTTTTGTATAAATACCTTACTACATTTTTTTTCTTTCTTTTTTTTTTAACAATTCATCCTATTCGTTAAGATGTCACAGCTGCAAAGTAAAAATAAAAATGCCATCAAAGTTAGCCAACTGACCTCATATAAAATTCCATTATCATTACCTCACAGTAATAAAGACATTTTCAGCATATTAGCTATGCCAATAAAGGTAGAACATAAAACCCACTGTATTCGGCCAAATTGCACTCATCTTGATATAAAAATCAAGATGAGTGGATGGCAGCATAAAGGAAGAATCATTAGTCATACATTAGTTCATAATAACCCACTTATATTAGCCGAAGAAGCCATTTTTGTTCCATTTAATAGCATGTATGACATATCTCAAAATGTATTGGTTGAAAGAAAAAGAAAAAGAAAAAAGAAAGATTAACAGATTTAACTTCAAATTGGTATTACAAAACTACGTTTCGGGGTCATGGTAGGTTGGAGTACATCAATCATCTCAGATCAGGTGAATTGGAGACGAGGCTCCTGGATTCAATTGCACTGAAAAAACGCTGAATTATAAGACAAGATCTGTGAGACCTGGTATTCCTAATGCTAAATACAAAAACATCCAACATCCAGTAGATAAATAAATGTCTTTCTTTCTTTCTGTCTGCTGCCTTTGACACCGTGAAACATCAAATTCTCCTCTCCACACTCTGAACTTGGCATCTCAGGATATGTCCTGTTGTTGTTCAAGTCCTACCTCACAGGTAGATTCTTCAGAGTGTCTGAATCACATGGCTCATGGACAGGGGTACCTCAGGGGTCAGAGCTTGGTCCCCTACTCTTTGCCTTATACACCACCTCACTTGGTTTCTGCTACCGCTGCTATGCTGACAACATTCAGCTTTTCCTGTATTTTCCACCTGAGGACACAACGGTCTCAGATATTAGGGTGTCTGACTGATTTCTCCACAGTCCACATAGATGAAGGAACGCCACCTTCGACTAAATCTGTCCAAGACTAAGCTCATTGTCTTCTCAGGTTGTCCATCAGTTCAACCGCAGATCAGTGCCTGGCTTGAATTCAATCTACTTGTGCCCACAAACTCTGCATGAAATCTAGGTGTCATGATTGATGACCAGCTGAACTTTAAGGTTCATGTGTTCACTATAACATCAGAAGGATTTGTCCCTACCTGACACAACAGGCCACACAGCTTCTGGTACAGGTCCTTGTGATCTCATGCATTGACTACTGCAACTCCCTTCTGGCACATTTAAACCTCTGCAGCAGCAAGTCTGGTCTTTAATCAGCCCAAAACAGTACACGTCACCCTGAGGTTAATTTCTCTTTACTGGCTTACAATGGTAGCTCGAATCAAATTCATAACTCTTCTTCTGACTTACAAAACAGTGACAAACGCAGCTATTGACTACCTGGACTATCTCATCCCGATATACACTCCCTCTCACTCGTTACGCTCTGCCTGTGAAAGACGCCTGGTGCTCCCAGCCCAGCAGGGCTCCATATCTACAGCTAGACTCCTCTCCTCTGTTGTTCCCAAATGGTGGAATGAATTACCCAACTCTATTCGATCCGTAGTCACTTTCTACTTTCAAGAGACGTCTGAAGGCTCAAATGCTCAGGGAACACTTAGGCACTTGATCTGACCCTTATCTTCTTTGTCCTTAGGGGTAGAAGGAGTTAGATGATTTAACACCCAGCTCAACACTGTTGAGTGTTGAATGACAATGTTGATATTGATGTTGAGTTGTTATTTACTTGTGGTTATTAATTGTAGAAGACATACCTGTAGCTGTTCGAACATGAAAACATCTCCTAAGCTTCCAACTTGTATTCTCTTTAAAAAAGCCTTCAATCATTAAACCTGCTCTTTTCATAGACGCAGCACTGATTCTCCAATAAGATAATAGCACACAATCTGTCATTTTTTAGTCCATTACCCTGCAAACATGGTGGGGATGGAAACTTTCACTTGGCACTGGTGTATCAGATTACCATAAGGATCTGGGTGAGCAATCTGTCACCGAAGCTGTTACAGTCTAACATAAGTCATCCTAGTTGCTTTATATCGAACAAGAGAAGTCAATGATTGGCTATGGCTACGGCTGGTGAAACAGCAGCGCTTTTAAGATAATCAGACCCGGGATTTTTAGTCCCACTTGTTCACTGATGCATTATGTGTTGCAGAATCTCTGGAACATGTATTACATTTATTGCACAACATTACCAACCATAGGTAATGAAACAAAGCTGACCGATGTACAACCAACCCATGGAGTATCATTGCCCTTAGTTTAAAGTCTGCAGTAAATTTTGAAAACCTGTATTAAAAACATCCGTCTAACCACACATCTATCAAGTCATCATCTTTCCATTACAGTAATCAACTAAAAGTATTGAAACTAAGACTTTATTTGAGTGTGTGTGCTTGCTTACAAGCACACACACTCAAGCATCTACACGTGTGTGTGCACGTGTAGATGCCCGTGGCCCTTTCAAGACTGATTGCCAACCTTCTGTTCATGCTTCAGCTTTTGTGCTGAAATCTAAAAAATGCAATGAGGATTCTTACATGTCAAAAGCATGTCCCTAGAGATGTGTGCTTGTTATGTTTCCCAACATATCTTTAGAGTAGCAGATTATCAACTGTATGTATTATTCTCCTGGACTGTTGGATTTGTAAGCTCTATCCCTGACATTTTACAGTAAGGGTTAAAAAAAAAAAGAAAAAAAAACACCACAGTGCAATGGTGTTCTGGACAGAATGGTCCTTATTTCTAATGGGTTTCTCTGCAATTGACCTGCACACTGTATAATCGTGCTGCGATATTGAAAAGGGGGCAAAAAGAAAGGTGCTCTCATTAAAGGTTTAATGGGAAAAGGTTTTTGCAGGTTCTGTGTGAGACCTGGTTATAATACTTTCCATTGCAGGTATTTGTCTTGGACTCGGTATGGTAATTTCATTATCCCCTCCAAACTAATGGCTCCATTCTATCATAGATGGATAAAATATGTGTGGTAATGTACAGATCATATCTGCATTTTATTACAATGATAAATCTATCTATGGACTGCATGGTAATCCAATCACACAGGATAAGATATGGGTTTCCTGCTGATGCAGACGAATGACACCTGGGATAAATAGGGGAATTATGCACCATCAACATATGCAACCTTCACTCCACCGTATCAAAATCTCCATTGAGGATAAAAGATTTCCCAGCTTACTCTAAGGCAATACTTTTTTTTTTTTTCAATGACTCCATGCAGAGCACATCATGTAAGCGCTTTTGATTAAAAACACCTGAAGCTATATTGAGAAGAAACAAGGCTAATACACTACCTTGTAGAAGCTTTTAACTGTAAAAAGGTGGCAAATAATTTACTGTACAGGGGACATCAGTGATACCCAGCGGGCATGCGCAAAAGCTTTCATACTCAGTACATACAACATAAAGTGATGGACAAATTACCATACACAATAAAGCAACTCAATTCAATGTGTGTTAGTGGAATAGTATATTGAACACAATACTACTAAAACTACTGAATATGAGGTAGGGTTTCAATCACAATAACTATACTTGTTTTTCGAAACGACAAATTGACATCAAAAGTTTCTCTTTGGTTTAAGGTAAAGTTGTGGAAAAATACTTTTTGTTAAAAAAGTACAATCACGTAAGGTCAAAAGCTTGGCCAGTGAACACAAGTAAAAGAATACCACAGAGAGTTAATTTCCTGTACAGTACTTGAAGGTTATTTGAAGCACTTTAAAAAAAAACACACACTTTTAACAACATGCCTAATGCTATGTGTAAGTAGGGTTATTTATGGGATAAGTGTTTTATGAATATAGTCAAGCTCTTATGATTTATAATTTTGCCCAGAAAGTCACTGATCATCCCAACATACAGTAGTTCTCATCACTACTTTAGTGTTAGGGAGGCAGAAAGAGTAGGCTAACCTAAAATAGGTTGGGAATAAAAGCCCTTAAGGGGACTGTAATAGCCTTGAAGCTTCGTTCCGACGGTCAAAAAAATTAGACTCTTTATTCTTAACCAACACTTTAAGCTACTTTTCTCCTCTCTTTCCCTTTTCCCTTCATGTCTTTCATAATTGGGCAAGATTCCCAAAGGGCACCCTGCATTATACACAAATGCTTTAGCCAACTACTTAAAGATGGCAGGAGGCAAAGCATGATATGTATCAAAAACCATAATACTATCGAGGGAGAAGAGGTGGAAATCACAATTGTTGGTCAACCAGAAAAAAGAAAAATACTTGGCTTAAAACATAAGCACATAATTTGGTAAGAGAATTACAGTATGACTAACTGCAAGGTTTACTTGTTTACTGTATTATCATTTTATTCTTATTTGTATTCTTATTATTGTTCATGGTTATTTATTCATTCATCGTCTAACCCACTCGTTCTGGTTCCGAGTCGAGTGGGTCTGCTGGTATCTATCACCATCATTATTATTATCATCATTAGCGTAACTTAATGCAGACAAATTATCTTAAAATAATGCAGAATTTGCTGAAAAATAGCAAGTAGGAAGCACCAATGCTGAAAAAATTAGGCAAGTTATTATGGGTTATAGCTGTTCTTGATCCGGACTCCATACAAGGCGAAGCAGATTCCTATCAGAATATTGATTAGCTGCAGTTGGATTATTTTGCAAACAGAAAGACTGTTTGAAGAGCAAAACAATGTTTCATAGTTATTCTAAGATAATAATAATGATATTTTGATAAAATAATTCAAGGTGATTTGTCCACAGGTTTTCAGTCTCTGGAGCACTGGCGAGTATCGCTGTATCTCAATGCAGGGATCATGGCTCAAGTCCTCCTGGTGGCCCCAAACTTTCTACCAATAAAGACTTTTCCCTGCAATGAAATTTGTATTTTTTGATGCCCATTAAGCTTTGAAGCAACACCTGCATTAGAGTCAACATTTTTTTAAAAAAAGAAGTTTAAACCAATGTATTATTGGTACAATGGTGTACCTTTCTTAGCGTGGCAAGAGCCAGATTGATGTGTAGCCCTCCCTCTAACTCGAGTTCTCCACATCGATCTGGGTCTGTGTCTGGCGAATCCTTTCGGAACCAGGGAGGGACATGAACAGAAAGCTTGAAGCTGATTGGGCGAAGCGTCTGTCCACCATGATTTGTACTATCAAATCACACGATAAGTAATTATTATTTTGTCATCGGCATGCACCGCAGAGACGCTGCTACAACAACAACAAGGCTCCGTTGGTGAAAACTTTCTTTTGGGATAGTAATGCTGCAGTCATTATGTCGTTGAGTGACTTTTGCTCACGTCTTTCTATTTTGATTCCAAGCTATGCTAATAGTGGTAGCCTAGCTAGTTCCTCTCCCCGCAACTGCACAAATGCAAGTTTTGCTTTGGCGCTTCTGCCTTCGTCACACGTGGATATCTCTCCCTAAACCACAACACTGCCTCATGATTGGTTCGAATCGTTTTGGTTCGGATTAGAAAGGCAAAGGTGGGAACAGTACAAGATGGATTCTGGTGTATGTGAACACCAGGAGAGTCCATCTTGCAGGCAAGATTATACCTTTCTAGTTATCACAAAAATAATAAAGGTGCACGCAAGACAGCTACTAAACTTCTTGTAGGTGGAATAGTCTTTTATCCATGAGGCATAAACTAGTTATGACAGTACAAAAAGGCCTTGGCATCGAAATGAATGTCATACAAAGTCTTGACACTAAAGTCCATGTTTATACAAATGTAGGGACAAAGGAGCCGCCCGAGGTCCATGTTCTCAGCAGGTTACTGACAGGGTCTCAGGCTGTGGTGACAGAGGAGCTACAATACACAAACATGATTGTCTAGAGAGCGTGGGAGGCAGGCGAGAAAAAAGCATGAGAGGGTAGAAAGTATAGTCAGAAAAAAGAGGAATGGTGACAGGAAGAAAGCATCACAACAACTTGATTATAGATATAAAGCATAACAGCTAGTGGGAGCAATATAAGCCTTTGTGCAAGCTGTAGCAGACTGTCAACGTGTTGTTTTAAAAGTTTATTGCTGCCCAACATCCAACAATCATCCGCTTTCTAACTTTCTGACTTTGTTCAAGTCATCAGATCCACATTTCTCTACCCAGGCTCAACAGATGGACAACAACACTGTCAAGTTACACACACAAGCATTATTTATTCATTTTGGAACTGATAGCTAAACAAGCCAATTCTTTGAATAATCACACAATCAGCTCATGACCATGACATGTCCAGAAAACAGTATCTTTACTTGGCTTTGAACGCTCCCCATTGAGTTGAATGTGTTATAACTATCAAAATACTGCTTGCAAATTTGAAGCATTTACTGAAATGGCAATTGCATCTTCGCACTCTGAGGATGTTGCTATGGAAATCCCTTTATATTCTTCTTATCAATACCATAATGCCAATGTTTGGATGTGACCCTGTCCTTCAGGGAGAGGCTCGTTCCATTTCCTTCTGCTGCAGAAAAAAGTCAATCAATGTTTCCTCTGTGTTCCCAAAGAAAATAGTATAAAAATATTCACTTCTGGACCCTCGTTGATGGTAATGGGATTGTTTTGAATTGCCTTTGGCTTCAAGGAGGATGCTGGGATATCAGTCTTCATTACTAAAAGGACTATTAATCAACAGGGCAGCTTAAACATTGAGTAGTAAAAATGTCAAGCACCCACACTTCATTCTGACAAAATAGCAAACCAATTTAAAGGCTGCTCTGTGTTCAGCAATGTTGTGTCACTGCATGTATGTCATTGGTTGTCTTTCCATGAATTGTTTGCTAAAAGGCTGCAAAGATTTTACTTGAATAACGATTTCCCCTGACGAAAGTATGTATGAACTTCATTGGAGTCTTGAAATTAACTTTGGGAATATGTGTGCCACTAACCGTTCGTCTTTCTATGTAAACCTTGTTAAGGACTCTTAAACTGACCAGAATGTGGCTTACCATGGTTTAATTTACCATCAAAGATATAATGAAAAGAAGTAAAAAACCAGCAACAAAGACAAAAGTGATCAGAAAAAAGAGAAAAAACAATAAAAACATCTAATATACTTAAAATCGAGGATACAAAGAGAGAAACCTGTTGCCTTCAGTAAACAACAACCTTAAGTTCTTGGAATAAAAACCAAATGTACAAATGTAGCTCACTAATTTCAGATTTCATGACGTCGGTTCTAAAGAGCAGACTTATGAATCTCAGGCCTAATGGAGGCAGCTAAAACTCAGCATGAAGATGATGTGAGTCATTATTCAGAATAGAAATGTTTTTCATTTCAACCTGCTTAAATGCTATACTTAAAAAAAAGAAATTAATGTCAGGTTTGCAAAGCATGGGACAGATTGGATAAAAGCTTGGTGAAAATGGTTTTGGATGATTTTGCCAATGTGGATGAAGGCAGTCAATAAATGGTATTTCAATTTTAAAATGGCATTGCATTCCTTCCCAATAATTAATAGGAACTTCATAAAAACTCTTAAATTGAAAAATTTCGCACAAGGTCTCACAGAGCAGAGAACTCTCCTAAAAAGGCTTTCTCTTTTTTCTTTGTCTGACAAAGACAAACTTCGATACAAGCCTCCTTATCCCTCAGACAGTACTATTGAGGTCTTTAATCATGACTAATGTAAAATGTCTCATGTGACAACCATTCATCATTAGAAGTTGGCTTACTGTGCCAGTGATCAATGCTTGACTTTAAAAGAACTTCTGCTGCCGCTGAGCTCGGTTTCATCAATGCAATGTGCCAAGACCTAAATATTGTATATGACACAGTCATTTCTCTTGCTCTTATGAAAACAGGCAAACATTTCCTTGATTTAGACTGTGTCAAGACAATACGTTTGATTGAATTGGCCTTTGGGTATAACACAACAGAGAGGGAAATCAGGATCAATTACTATTGTGGAGATGAAGCACAAAACAAAACCAAGAAAAGAGCGGCAGTTTAAAATAATACCTCCAGCCTAAACTAAAAATGTATAATAAGCTTTGCACAAAATTTCCTTTGAATGCTGAAACTAATGTATTTGTGGTGACACTTCAAGGCACGAGCTGCATGTTCGCTCTGGTTCAGTGTCTTTTCTTTCACCCAGTATTGCTGATCTCCACAAATAGGAAGGACACAAACAAGATTACCTTTCCAAAATGACACGTCTTTCTTTATATAAATCTGGGGGATGGCGGTTGTGAGGACAGCTGCAGAGGCAAACTAACGTTCTGACAAATATGAAAGTTTATTTCGTCACTTTCTGTCCACCCTCTTTAGAAAAACCAGTTCACATGAATGACACTTTCTTTTCTCATATAAAATATCTAAGATCCTATTTAATTTTTAGTTGGTTATATATTCATATAAACATCTTCTCATTCAGGTTAATTTGATCTCCTGAATTCAGTCTATTTTTCCTGCCTTGCTTTTACCTTTGTCCACCATTTAAGAGTAATAATCTAATCCTAAATTCTTACATTTTTGTAACAAAAAAAAAAAAAAAACTCAGCAATTGCTTCAAATTATGCTTTTACTAGGTAATTATATTTCATTTTAATGAGATTCCCTTTTAATGGGAAATGTCGGGTACTAATATAGATCTAAGAAATTAAAAAAACATCAAAAGCCTTTTCCTCTGAGTTCCCTAATCCCTCCATCTGCCCCAAACTGAATGAAAGTGCTTTCAACCAGACAAACACTGGAGGTCAGAGACCACCTGTTCTAAGTTGGCTGAACCAGTGAAGCGATATCCAAGCACACATCTAGCCTGACAGCAAACAAGCCTGACGGGAAAGGTATCACGCTCCCTGGCTGGTCACAGAAGGGGACAGATGACTCATAGCTAATACTGAGGTCATTTAAGGTCACAGAAAAAACTGAAAATAGAAGATTTAGGGGACAGATTTTTTTTTATTCATTCATCTTAGTCATATTTACGGTGGCAAAGGTTTGGGGCCACACCCATCTTCCTTAGGATGGATCCGTTTCCTGGTCAACAGGCAGTGTACAAACTCTCCTATGTCTACAATTTTGAGGAAAAAAAACTGTGTTTGCCTGGTTGAAGTAAATGCACCCTTAGAAAGATCAAGTAAACATTTTAGACAAATAAGTCCCTCTGACCCATGACCGTTGGGAATAAATAGATCTAAACCAAATCCCACTTGACCGATGTATTATAGCAGAAGTAAAGATATTATAAAAAGAAATGTAACAATGAGGATTAATTAATTTTAACAAATGTGGTTTTTGACGCAGTGACTAAAATATAAAACTCAATAGAAATAGATTGGGGCATTTCATAATGAACACTCACACTGTCTTTGCTGTCATCCACTCAATTGCGATCAATAGGTGACCCGGCCTCTTTTATTTCTACAAAGATCTGAAAAGACTTGTGAATAAAAAAACACTTTTGTCCATTTTAATCAATATAGTGCCCAAAGATAATGACGCATTTGTTCATTACAAGAAAGTGGAATTAGAGGTATGATAATAAGAAACATTCTGCATTAAAGCAGAAGTAAGTAACTTTTTCACCTTAATAAATCCTCCTTGTAGTCCCTCCGAGGGTAATACAAGTGTTTATGGGGTGATCGGGGGGGTCTTTCATCCCCCCGCTGTCTCCGGGCAAAAAACAGCACTTGCAACTTTCCTGCCTCTGACCCGGTGGCAGTCGCGCAGCTCTGTTGTCGTTCTCGCGACAACACGTACACTAAAGGTGTGTTCACACTAGGGCTGTAGTCAACCAAGGAAATGAATGGTCGACCAAGACTATGGCACACGTAGCGATTAGTCAACAAAAAACCAACAAAAACGGAGAATGAATGAGCAGGTGCAGAGGAGGACAAGGAGAAAGATATTTCCATGTTCTTGTGCAGAAAAAAGGATTGATTTAACAATCTTAATTTGTTCCCTCTCTGATCTGAGGACAGTGCACTGTGCTGACAGCTGAAGCGCAACACTTTTTTTTTTTGCAGTGCAACACATACTCACACAGCTGTTGCTGGCCATAGAATCATTTTTAGGCATTAAATAAATTATATTGATATTTAATCCTTATCACCTATATAAGTACATTGCATTTTTTTATTTATTTATTTTTTTTAACGGTATTGAAACTGGTATCATTGCTGGTCGACCAATGAAAATCTTGGTCGACCACGACGGCATCGACCAATTAGTCGACTAAACGACCAAAGTTGGCAGCCCTATTTCACAGTGAACGTGACTGTAGCAACTGCAGTCACTTCAATCGCTCGTGATGAGTCGCTTGAACACAGTGGTGCTTTTTGGTCACTTCATCGCTCCAGTGACGTCATTATCAGGGGACGTGTGTGTGTGTGTGTGTGTGTGTCTGCGCAGCATGGTGACAGAGGAGACAACTGGCTGATCACTTCACTTAACATAAACAGCAACATTTTTACAGTATAAATGGTCTACTTAAGATGTTACTCAAGGATGAGTTCACTCAGAATGTAGGCTTATTCAAGATTAACCGCTTTAATTTTGCCCCGGTACGTTTAGGAAGCCTCCCGCAGCCCATCTCTCTGAAGCAGGAGGGAGGAGCTGTTTACGACAGAGGAGGTGTTTACGACAGAGACCTAAACAAAAGGGATCTTTAGGGGGAGCGCTAAGCGAAAGTTACTTAGTTCTGCTTTAGCTATCTATACATGTTACAGTGTTCTTAGTTTTTAGTTTACGGTAAATAAGGGAAGTCATTTAAGGCCAATTACCTGACAACTTAGAGGTACATTGGTAAAAACTGCAAATCTTTACAGCTACTGTTGTAATTTTGGACTCTTGTCAATCATCTAATCAATAACAGGAATAGTCTGTTCAAGGTGTTCGTCCACTATTTTGTCCAACTTCTGCGTCGTATTGTGTCACAAACACGTCAGATCTCAAAGGCGAAACGATTCCCGATTCAACTTGTGACATCAAAAACTGAGAAAATTTGAAACGGAGCACTTTTCTCTGTGTTGTAAGACTTACACAGACCACAAACAAAGAACTGGATGGGTTCTGTGCCGGTGGGCATTCAAGTTTCCTCACATGTGCTCAAAAACACTGCAAAAGTGGATTTTTCACAATATGTTTCCTTTAACATAAACATAAGTGATGCAAGCGTTCCAGTGAGATTGGACAGTTTCTTTAGATTTTATAAACTGGCTTATCATCTGGATTTGCAGCAGAACAATATGTTCTCCATCTACAAAAGTATTTTTTTTTTTTTCATATAACACATTATCAACCAGAGCATGCATATGTTTATGAACAGTACGCGATCCCCACATCTCAGTTCATTGTTATTTTCTGCCATATGGAATGAAGAGGAGTGCAGAGAGGAAAGGGAGGAAAAAAACAAGTAGTAGTGGATGAGTGTGTCCTCAGAGCTCTTATATTCTTTACAGCTTTCATCTCACTGTCCCTCAGAGAGTGCATTATAAAACAATCCAAACACAAGGGGATGTATTATTTTCTCTTTCCTTCAATCTGAAGTATAGACTACAACTCAGGCCACTCATGTATATCACTTTGGCATGCAAGTGGAGGGGAGTATTTTGATGAATGTGTTGTATATTAACACTTTAATGATTGTGCTAATCTTTCTCAGTATGTGGATCTCAAACTATAGGGTGCACTTTGGATGTAGCGTGTTAAATTACAGTCATGTTTGTTTTTTTGTGCCCTCAAAATTTAGAAAAGCACTTCACGTGTGCAAAAAACTCCCAGAAGGAAACATACTCATTTTTCTCCAGCGACAGGATCAGCTGTTCACCTTCTGCTTGTATGAGCAGCTGGAGCGATGCAAGAAAACCCTGGAATGAAACATAACAAAAAAGTTAGATTGAATACCATTGTCTAAGAGAAAAAAGACGTTTTCTCTTATTTTTCACCGCCTATGCATGATACAGACAAAAAAGTAGGTAGAAATGAGGGCATAAATGTATTTTCCTTGTAAACAATCTGCTGCACACGTGCTAGTTTTCCCGTGAATTGGACTATATTGATATCACACACTTGATATGTTGATGGATAAATATCAGGTTAAGCAGGCACGACAGCAACAAACTTCTAATAAAATAACGGCTGCAGTATCAGACCACAGCAAACATATTTTTATTAAAAGCAAAGAAATAAATCAACATAATCTTAAAAATAAAGCACAAAAAAAAGTTAATACCAGAAGGAACACTGTAATGAATGAATGAACAAAAGTAAAGAGTAACTAAACCCCAAGTTTAAAAAAAAAAAAATGGCCTTGATTATGGGCGGGGCTCCTGGTGCAGACTATGCTATAAACTCTCCAAAGAACAATCTATGCTATGCTAACTAGCTACTCAATACTCAATATACATCTCTATTCACAATTCTATCAATTCAGCCTATTTGTCAGATTGCAGTCGACAGTTGCTAGTTTTTATAAAAAGGGGCGGGGCTAACAATGATCTAAGAAGCCACCAAAATGTCACAAACCACAATTCTTAGCCAATAGCAAAATTAAATTGCAATAGTAGAGTTTTAACCCATAGAGAACAGTCACTCTTACATTTTTACAGCAAAATATGCCAAAGAAAGAGTTGTAAGAATCTAAAACATTACTTCATACCAAATACATTTGGAAAAAGTAGTTTTGAGGTTTAGTTATTCTTGTTAGCCTTCCTTAGAAATCTGTCAAATACAGAAATCCCCCCAAACATGGATGTTGGAGACTATTTCTTTAGAAGCCTACAAAAATGCAGGATAAATAGTGTTTTGATCTTCATCAAAGAAACTTATTATGAACAGAGCAAAGCATGATCTGTGCTTTTTAGAGAATGATTTATCACAGTATTATTTGAGGACAAGAATAAAGTGTTTCAAAATTATTCTCACAATAACAAAAAAAAACAACAACAACAATCCAGGAGGTTTCATGAGCACCAGGCATATGCTCAGTGTGATACTGACATGGTTGGGTTGTTATTTCCAATGTAGTAGTTGATCTTTTATGATGACATTTCCTGGGACTGCTGGCTGATGCCCTAAGGCATGTTTGTTTATGTGTGGAGAGTCCCTGTCACATTGTGTGTCCAGCACAGATTGCGAGTAATGACTGTGCTATTCTCTATTCTATGACTTCTTGATGACCTTCTCTCAGAACACAGAGCAGCTATATAAGTGTGTTATTCAAGGAGTTTTTGGAGTCTTATTGTAGTCTCTGATAAGAAAGTCAACAGCTGGCCTTATGGTCACTTTAATTTGGAGAGGGACAGTTTGTAGATAGCCTCCAGTCAAATTGGTGCTTTCTTTTCCACAAAATGCCAACTCTTAGCTGCATCAGCAGATGGGTGACTATTTCTAGAGAGGATGAAAAGTGCATGATTATGTTTATAAAGCCAACATTTTCATTGCCCACATTGGTGTGACATGTTTGCCATGTTGAGAGACTTCTTCAAATGAATGACTTGACTTTGAAATGGAAGTAGAGGGATTGGGAGGTTTGGGGGGGGGGATTTAGCAGATTTTTTAGATGGTGACTTCCTGGACCACTGTGAGAGCTATCAACACCTACGCATTTCCCTCCTCTGGATGAATTTTTCCCAAGTTGTGGTGGAGGGGGATGCCAATTTTTTTGAAAAAATTCAAAATAAATCCAGCTGTAAGTGGGACAAGCTGGTTCTCACTGCCTGTGTACAGTAAACACGAACCAGAAACATTCTTAAAGCTAATTATTTTACTGTATGTGTGCAATCTACATTAAATATTAAAAGTAGGAAACTACAAGGTTTGCAAAATGCTACGACATGGCTTCAAGCTGCCACATGTCCTCAAAGAGTCAGGTTTTTTCTGACAAGTAAAACTGTTCAAAGGCTAAATACCAAAAAAAAAAGGAGATAGTATGCTTTACCAAGAGGACAAGAGCACATTCATAAACAAGGGAGAGAGCGCATAAGAAGAGAAAAACTCAATAAAGAAATTGACCCTGTAAAATGCTGATTAAAAAGACACATTGGATTGAAGTCGACTAAACACTGATGCAGCAGAAGAGGCAAGAAATACACAATCACATGCCCTCGGAAATGTCACATGGTTGTCAGCAGTAGCCTAAAGCTGCTAAATAGTCCTTAGTGTATTTACCCTGTCTGTGAGATGTGAGCTCAGAGGTCTGCGTTCCTTGCCCTTCAGCACCAGTGGAATGGTGGTCTCATGTAGTTCAGACATGGGAGATACCCTGCGATCTTCAGCTCGGTCTGGTAAAGTTCCTGTAAGGACATCAGAACAGTATACAGAAACTTTAGATTGTTTTCAATGTCATAAATGTTTCTCGTTGAAGGTCTCATGACTCATTTTATACAGAAATGTATGCTTCTTCCCACGTCAACTTATTAACTCATCATTTTGTTTATGGACTAAGCATCTTATCACCCATTGATGCAATGTTTAAAGACACACTCTCGAGACCATATTTGAAAGGTTTTGGTTTTGTCTCGGATTTGAAAGCATCTTTACTCGGTCTTGTCTCGGACTGCCCGAACTCGGGAATTTTTTGTCAAGACCGGTCAGGACCAGCACTGATTTCTGCTATTCTTCAACTTTACTAATGTGATAATGAGGAGAAGAACTTGGTAAGATGATAAATATCTTTGATTCATGCATTACCCTTTTTTTGTCTGTCAACTGTATTTTAAAGAAACTAAAGGGAGAAAGTTATTTAACTGCTCAAACTTGTCATGGTTTTTGAAATAGATTTTGATGGTCTTGTCTTGGTCTCGGGTTGTCTCGGTCTTGGTCTTGACTCGGTCTCGACTCTCACAAGTCTTGGTCATGTCTTGGTCTCAGTGCATTCTGGTCCCGGGCTATTTTTTCTTGGTCTCGGATAATGTGGTCTTCAGCACAACCCTATTGTATGTGCTGAGTCCGTGCTAAACAAATAGAGAGTATCAAATGTAGGAGATTTCAAATTTCATTGTACCCTTCCCAAGTCTTGCACTCAAATTTATCCAAAATGAAAAGACGGTATCAACTAAGGGTGTTGAAAAAAATCGATTCGCCGATATATCACGATATTACGTCATGCAATTCTCGGATCAATTCTCCATGCATCCATATTGATTTTTATTTTTATTTAAAAAAAATAATAAAAATAAAAATAATATGCATATTTTTAATTTTAATTTTAATTATTTTTTACCTTTATTTAACCAGGAAAATCTTTTCCACTGCAGGAGACATTGTAACTGCACAAAAATTAGTGCGCTGAAACCTGGACATGTTGACTAGCTTGTGTTTTTTCAATAAAATCTAAAAAGAAAGTACTAATGTCCTGCATTTACTTGTTGCTCTTGGAATATACCTCAGTTAAGTTGCACTAAAGCCATGTTACACTAAAGTCAAAGTTGGTTTTAAAGCCACAGGCAGATTGTATGTTATTTTTTTATTTTAAGTTGTTGGCACATGGCATGTTAAAGCCAATGTTTTGAGTGTAAGATATGCCAATAAAATATATTTCATACATAATGTTCTTATGATTAGTTGTTTCTTAAGTCATATATATATATATATATATAAATATATATATTTATATAAAACTGCAATAATCGCCTTATACCTTATTATCAGGATATATCATATCGTGACCTATATATCGGGATACAAATCGTATCACCCCTAGTATCAACAATAGCAAAATTGAGCAATTTGCCATCTTTCTAAAGGGACACTTTTAGCTTGCCTATATTATAAGCAAAACAGACTTCCCACTTAATTAAGTGAGCTTCTCTCAGATTGGAAACATATTTTAAGCGTATTACTGAATTAATTCCTTCCCCTGATATATAAACACTGATTCATTAACACACATTAGACTACAATAGACAATTTCTTAACAATTTTGTTGTCACTTAAAATATTAATTTCAATGTTTCACTTGTTTGTCTGTTATGTGAAAGCCTCGGAAACAAGATAGTACATTTACAGGGTGTATTTCATCAACTTATCAATGGAGTCAAGGGAAAAGCAAACACGGTGAATCACATTTTTGTTTACACCCCTAAATTGAGAAACACGAATTGCCATCATGGTGCATGATAGGAAGAAGACGGGTGAGGTTTTCTTTTCCCCACAGATATCTTGTAATCTGAAGATATCAAAACGATCCACTGATAAATGTCCTCTCATTCATTTGTTGAATGGACGCTAGTTATAGCATATCCAGAAAAACATCAATAATATAGGAAAACTGATACGCTCCGAAGGCAACACTCAGCTCCATTAAAGATTATTGACAATGGTAGCGAGACAATGTTATAACCCACTGCCTTTTTCAGGGAGTGTATGTGCTTTTCCCTGAAGAGCCATAGCAACAAGACTATAGCCACAGACTGAACATCAATAATGGATGTTCTCAGAATCTATATGAGTTATTTGGAATTTTTTCAAGGGGGAGGAAATAAAAAAACAACAGGGAAAGAAAAATTGTCGTTCTGTATCTTTACATTTTCTTTGTATCTAATTTTCTCTCTTTCTGTTTAGGTCTGATATAGAAAATTCTGAGCGCTGATTTCAACCTTTTTAAAGAGTTTATGATAGATTTTTGCCCAATTAAAATGAGCAATAAACAGAATGATGCATACATATATGGATAAGATGAGGCATAGAAAACCACATTAGTGCTTGGAGTTGAATGTGAGATTCCCCTTGTGTGTTTCCCATCCCAGCTCTCCATCCACTGCTGCCTCAGACTGTCTGTCCCTAATGCTCCCGCAGCCTTCCTGAGCATGTCTGCACTGTAGAAGGCCCTGCGTGTTTCCCTGAGAACCACAATGAATGCTAGAAACCCAGAGATAGAGCAGGGGCAAAGAGGTGGGGGTTGTTTGAGTTTCCAAGCTCTTATGTTGAATAACGAAAGACAGTCGTCGTTGTTTACTGTAGTAGCTAGGCGTGGTCAATACTGCTTCCAGACACAATAAAGCATATGTCTTTCCAGATGGACAAAAAACAATATATTTGATAACTGGTATGTCTTATTTTTGTATTCAAATGTGTGAGAATGTGTGTACATTTGAATTGATTTCTGTATCATGTTTAAAGCTTCTTGACGAAAACAAATAGCTCCGACTTCTAGAGCCCCTTTTGGGGATTCGTTACGTCGTAGCCTCAGTGTGGACTGAACTCTCCATTTATCCACCGAACATAACAAGATAACAAGGACAACTCCTACGTTTAATAGGACATTTAGAACTGTGCTGGTGGCAATTTGTAAGTTTTAGCAGCAGACAAAAAAACAATCATGGACAGACAAAGCAGCATGACTGAGACCACAGTTCTGTGGTAAAAAGACCATTAAATAAAATGCCAAGCAAACGTCTAGTTAATAAAAAACTGCAACATTTTCACTATAGGGTTCTTTACAAATCATTTTAGATGTGTCAAAATGAGTTTGTTTTTGTTAAACAAAAACTATTCACAGAGCAGAACAGAAGCCAGAATCAAGACGGAACAAAACACTTTGTCCAAAGGCATTGTATTCAGAATCAGAATCAGAATTCCTTTATTAATCCCAGGGGGGAAATTGCTACATTAATACAGCCACTTAAGAGAAAAAAAAAAACACAAATAAAAGAATAAAACGTTTAACAAAGACGAAAAAAAAAAAACGTTAAATAAGTGTATAATTAAAAAGTAGATTGTTAAAAATAAGGATCAGATACACACACATTACAGTAGTAAAAATAAACTAAGATAGATAATACTAATAATAATACAAATATACAAATTATATACAAATATGATAGAGATATTTACAACAATCAAGCTGTGAGGTTGATCGTCACAGACAGGAATGATTTTCTGTGGCGTTCTGTGGAGCACCGTGGTGGGATCAGCCTCGTGCTGAAGGTGCTTCTGTGACTGACGAGCACATCATAGAGTAGGTGGGACTCATTGACCAAGATGGCCTTCACTTTGGACAGGGTTGTCCTCTCTGTCACCACTGTCAGAGAGTCCAGTTTAATCCCCACAACGCCACTGGCCCTGTCTGTTGAGCCTGTTGGCATCTGCGACCCTCAGTCTGCTGCCCCAGCAAACAACAGCGTAGAGGATCGCACTCGCCACCACAGACTCATAAAACATCCTCAGCATTTTTCTGCAGATGCTGAAGGACCTCAGCCGCCTTTGGCCCTTCCTGTAGAGGGAGTCAGTGTTCCTCCCCCAGTCCAGTTTATTGTCAATCACTACTCCCAGGTATTTGTACTCCTCCACAATGTCCACACTGACCCCCTGGATGGAGACAGGAATGACTGGCCTCTTGGTTCTCCTCCAGTCCAGAACTAAGTACAAAAGTGTTTATAGTTCTTCTGAGAACCCACAACTTTACTTTATTCATTCATTTATTTTTGCGTTTGTCGTGAAAGAGGGAGAGATGAAGAGTACAAGTGGGTGTATGAATAAAGACAATGACCTTAAGGCTCATCTGAAGGATAAGAATGAAGTATTTTTAATGTCTGCCAGATACTGCCCAATATTGGATGATTTATGTTGTGTTTTTTCTGGTCTAACACATTATTTTCAAAAGATGTCATTGAATTTAGCAATGCTCCCTCACCGCCACATATTTATCGTTTAAACCTGATGTGTTGTCAAGTCAAGGACAAGTGTGCCGCACAGGGTCCAGAGGGACTTTTTTGAAAATAAAGAGAAGGAATGTGATTCATAAAAGCTAAAAGCTTTGATTTTGCACGGTTTTAGTTACCCAAAGTGCTTCATAACTGAACAAAACAAAGTTTACACTCCACTAGTGAAGGTTCGTCTAGTTGAGTTGTACAACCTGGGTTCTTCAACGGGTACTATGGTTTCCTCCATGTTTGACATGTATCATACATGAGAAATAACCAAGTGCCTTCGATTATACTAATTTCATTATTGTCCATTTCAGAGTACCCGTTTCCATATTATTTGTGTTTTATTGGCTTCCCAATAAAACTATTTGATGTAATTACTGACTAAATGTCCCCAAATCCTTGCCCAATAGGTCATAATTCAACATGTTTGAGAAGCAAATGTTTTAATCAGACAAATCCGTAGTGTAAGCCTTATAGATCATTACATTGAAGATCCTTTGCTCAATAGAAAAGATGTAAAAGACTCAAATTGCTGCTTGAAGTTTTGTTTTTATCTCAACTGTAAACACTCATTGACATTGTTAGAGAAGTTTTGCACATTGCATTATGGGACTTGGAGTCCCCTACACGGATCATCAAAATGTGACGCCTCATTGTATTATTTGGTGTCTCTTAAGTTGCAACATTTTGCACAAAGTGCCACAAATCTTGCAAGTCTTCCAAACACAATCTTTAAAAGGGAAATTATCATGAAAATACATGATATTCTCCCAAAACATGGAGGTGAGGGTATATGTGTCAAAACTATTTCAGTTTAAAAAAAGATATTAGTATGATTTCCATCTGTTTTCCTTGATCACAAAAAACTGGGAACCCTTACAGTATAATCCTGTGTGAGTGTCTAAGTATCATTCAGCAAGACAAAACAAATTCAGATGCCCTCAATTCAATATTTGTATTAGCATCTGAGTGTGTCTGGCTGCTAATGTGGCAGATATTGTAAAGCACTTTGGAATAGCATAAAAGGTGAGAAATACAATTGATAAATAAAGCCTATTTACTGATTTTACCATTAGTTGGAAAGAAACGCTTCTGACCGTAAAAAAAAAGAAAAAAAAAAAACACGGAGGCTTCTGCGCACACACAAACAACACATGCGCTACAGAGTTCTAGAGTAACAATTACAAATCAAACATAATGTAAATCAAGCAGCAGTAATTACCTTTCAAGCAGAAAAGTCACCAATTCCATCTTCTACTCCTTCAGACCATACACTGTAAAAAAAAAGACGGCGCTCCTGCCCGGGCAAGGGGCGGGGCCTGTGAGCAACAGCTGTCAAACAGTCCATCAAACACAATCCTGGCTCTGATTGGTTCTTTTTGCTCGGTCACGGTGCTTTCTGACAATCCGCCAAAGGCTGCGGCAGGAGGGACTCAATGAGCCTGTTTTGTAAAGCTGTCCTTACATAGTGACAACTTTAGCAAATATGACAAAAAGTTACTTTTATCAGAGTTGCAGACTGCACCTTTAATGAATGGAATTCTTGGTTTCCAAGAACACTGACTTTTTTAATATTACTGGATCTTCAGTGTGTGCTTTTCATGTTGACTTTGTACAACCCACGTCAATAAGTATTATCTGTCATAGCTTCAGTTGTCAAAAAAAAAAGAAGCATTCAATTCCAAACTGTGTAAAAATGTGACAGTCATCATCACTCTTTTAGGCTTGATCCTCTTTGGGAACATTTTAAGTAAAACTGGGTTAATCCCTCATGTTTTTGTGAGAGTGTCATCATTACTCAGCCAAACACAGTTGTACTCCAATATTATCCACAAAGAGAGGATCAGCTGAGAGTCATTCATCAAAAAAAAAAAAAAAACTTAAAGCTAAGAAGCTGTTTCTCTTTATTTTCAATGTCGCTCCAAAAAAAGTAACTGGTTTGATGAGCTCAAACAAACATTATTTCCTCAAACACTTCTGTGCTTCCTCGAGGATAAACTTGAAAGCTGATAATCTGTGGCCACCTCTGATAAAAGGGAAAGCACAGATAAAAACAGAAACTAATAAAGTGAGCTCCAGCTTTTTCATCTAAACCCCATTACACATTTAGTAATGCACCAGTTGAACCAAGAAAATACACTATTCATAATTCTGATGATGAAAATATAAACAGCACATAGTTACAGTATGTTTAGGGGTTTATAGATTGGATACCCTTCAGGCCTAGAGAAAAATGTTACACCGCTGCTTCTTCCCTGCATCTCTCTCTCTCTCTTAAGCCGAATAAGATTATAAACACTGTAAGCAAGGTCACAACTCACGGATGAAGGACGTGTATTAATTTTGTAAAAATAGTGTTCACGGATTACTAGGAAGAGCTGAGGCATATTGGGGCTTGTAAATGTTGACCCTAAAGCAACTTTTGACATTCAAAACATTGTTTAAAGAGAGTGAAATAATATTACACATCAATATTTGACACTACCCGATGCAGCAAAAAAATGCTCTTCTGAAGCTCCCTCTGTTAATGCTCTAAAAGTGTGATTAATGAGCAGAATAGCCTTACTGAGAAACCTCAATTTTCTTTTTTCTTCTTCATCTATAGAGGCAATGATGACACAAAACAAAACTACAAAGAAAATTGTTCTTTGCCAGAGAGCTGACGAACAACACACATTGGAAGTGAGTTCATCCCTTTGTCACTGCATTCAATAAAAATCTGGAACTAATCCAGACCCATTTCTGGGAGTGCCTGCGGTATTGATCATTCACATTGATCATAAAATGGCAGAATATTAAGCCGAGTGTGAGTCATGACAGGTGTTAATATCAATGTGAGTAGCTTTTTGTAAAGTCCGTTCATAGAAAATCTTCCAGGGAAGAAAGCAGTTGAATTGCTTCTACCATATTCGATTCTGTCTCTACTTGGGTTGGTTTTTCAGTATCTACCCAATTACAGGTTCTATAGGAAAATTGGCCCTGACCTAAATCTGGCAAATGTTGCCCCACCCACCTAGTCCCTGACAAAGAGAATGGTGAATGAGGTTGCTTTGAAACAGCGTTCCTTGCTATTTAAATGGAGCTGTTCCTTGAGGTAACAACTGCATATACTCCTATAAAATCAATATGTGAAACCTGTGAAGTTACTCTGCTATTCATTTAATTAGCTGTGAGCGAGAGAAGTACCGTAGTAAGACATATTGCTAATCTTTAGTAGCGTCTTCTAAGATTATATTACATGTTATTACAGCAAGTCTTGTCACAGTATGGAACACAGTACGAGGCTTCAGGTTCCTTTCATAACAAACACGTCTCTCTTCAGCACATCAAAGAGCAAATTTTACAGTCCTGCTAGTTAAAAGGATTCTCATGGATCTTTTTTTTTTTAAAGAAAAAAAAACATGAATAAAGCCCTGCTGCTGACACAGTTCTTCAATATCTTGCTTCTCAACTAATAAAGACTGAAAGGCAGTAATGGCATTGTTTAGAAGAGGGAAATGGAGCATCCTGAAATCTTTGCTAGAGATGAATTAAGGCTTGATGGAATATGCAACATCAAAGCAAAACCTTTTAACAGAAAAGACACACACAGAGAACATTGTGCAGGTATTATTTTCTGCTTGGTTGGTCATTTCACTGATGTATTTGTCATTGCTGTGTTTAATCGTCACCTAGAACTTGATAAACTATCCTTCTGTTATTACTGCTTTGCTTTGTCCAGCAGTAAGATGGAAATTGCATCTCTATTGAGACATTCATGACGTGAGCTGCAATGTTAATGTTCAATGATGAAAGACTGTTTCTGTGTTTCAGAAAATGTCCTTTAATGTCTATTTTAGTATTTATGAAACAGCGTCCCTGACAAATTCTGAATTTGATAGAAAATACAACCGTCACATTTACATGGCACAGTGATAGTGGTATGTACTAAGTCTTGCCTCACAGCAATAAGGCCGTGGGTACTGGTTTGATTAACAGGTATGGCACCCGACACGTTTCTTTGGAACAGTTGCATATTCAACCAGTGGTTGCGTCACTGTTTTTTTATCAGGTGCCTTGATTTCTTTTCACAGTTCAAACACATGTTTGGTTAATTGGAGAAGACAGAAGATATATTAATTCATCACTTGGGGTGTAAACCAACAGTTTCATTACGATATAATTTCACATCGATTCTTTTGACAACAGATATTTGCCAATATCACTAAGTCTGCCACGAGTCGACTTGGATCGATTCAGGGGCCTTCAATTGATTCAAGACAATATCTATACACATTTAACACAATTAACTACATTTCTAAAAAAAAAAAAAAATACCAAGCAATTCTGATAATTTGACAATTTTATGGCTGAAACGCTTCAGACGCTTCATATGATAAAATGTGTATCTGCATGGAAAATCATCAGGATTAATTTCCTAAGTAATTATACAATGTCTATCCCATTTACAAATATAAATACCTACATACAATATGTATACATACAATATAGTAAAAAAATAGGCTATACAATAGTTGCAAAAAGAACAATTTGCCAAGTTTTTAGTAAGTTTCGAACTTGTCAACCAGCGCCGATTGATGAATGATGCACCTGTGGATAAATGCTCCTATCCAAGCTGTGAATTACATTGAGGTCAATTTAAGTCTTTCATTAGCCCTGAAAGCGGCAATAAACAGGTTATTGAATATTCCCCCAGTCTATCCTTCACCGGCTGATCCGTTGAAAAAGACAAAAGTGTTTATCATTTCACGCACAGGCCAAATATTTTGAGCTTCTTATTTAGAGAAAGAGAGAAAAAGAGAAAGACCTTAGACAGGGGTTTAGCCTCACCTTCCACCAGTGAGGATACCCTGGAGTATTCATTGCTCAAGTTGAAAAGGTGTTAATCCTGCATGTGAAAGCTGACAGAGCCGTTCCAAAAAGGTTACCTCATCATTGAGCTGCTTTTGCAATCACTGGCTTTCGAAGGAATAACAGTAACATAAGACTTCCCAAAGTGGGTCAACATGACTCCCTCCTGTGCCCCATTCCCATCCTGTGGGAGCAACAATAGGGAAGCCAAGATTAGGTCATTATACCCAGAGTTAGCAAGATTTAGGGATTTGTGGAAACTAATTCCAAAAGTCAACTCTACCAATAATTATTCGCAGAAAAGTTGGTACACGATTTTTAAAGGGATCCTCCACTCTTTTCACAAATGTGGCCTAAAACCTTGGAAATGTCCTTATTAGAAGATCTATGCATAACAAAACGCATTATTTTGCACCATATTTGTTTTATTAACTTTTAAAAAGGGGACGACTTTACCTTTTTTAAGGAAAAACTTGGATAACCATCAAAATGTCCATGAGTCCAAAAGGTTTTTAGCTGCATCTAACAACTGAAAAAAAAAAAAAAAAAAACGTTTACAACTTCAAATATTATTTTTTAGATTGAGCCTGGAATGAGAACGGTACAGTGTTACTTCTCATTTTACTCTTATATAAGCTGCACAAACAGTGGCTACCAACTGTTTTTAGTTTTCAATTTAAAATGACCCATAGCTGCAGAATAGAGCACATATCACAAAATGTGAACACGCTTTGATCAAACACGGGCAAACAAACCTGATAAGACATGCAGTCTCCATGTGACTGGAACTGAGCCAAAGGGCTCAAAATATAAATTTGTTTTTCTGGAAATGGGGGAAACACTCAGACTCTAGAGCTCAATTCACAACAGCACTGACAGAAGATGTGTTATTTCCCATGTTTCAAATATTTGGATTCATCCTCACTTTGAGCTGTGCGTTTTCTGCACTGTACATTTAAAACGGTAAATATTTTTCATTTAAATCGTATTAACAATGGCTGCTTGTCTCGCAGGTAAACCGAGGTATTTGTCTAGTTTTAGACCCGTTTGTCCTAATTCTTCACTTGTGACTTTTTAGATGCTGAAGCTCATAAACTTGACAAAGTTAACGCCTAATGGCGGACGATATGTAGTAAATTAAAAAAAGCTGTGCAAGGTGTGAATCATGAATTGCTAACTGTGATAGGTGCATTCCCACACATTGTGATTGAGTGTCTAGAAAATGTGACAAACCATATTCTGCCCATAAACCCTTTAAAAATATACGTGTAACGATTTGGCTATTTATTGTATTATCCTGTGATTGAAATTGCATGCAGTGTCATCTGAAGTGAAGTGTGCTTTTAATTTGTTGTGATGAACAAATGGTTCAGATGATTATGGCTGTTTTGGAAAATCATCTGAAGCATGTAAAATGTAAAATTGTTGACTCTATTAACCCTATTACTTAGCATATTTTGTATGATGAGTTAAATAGCTAGTAAAATCATTTAAATATGGAAAGATAGTGAAATAAAACTGAAGTGTAAAGTGATGTGTCACAGAAGTAGAAACGGGTACACCTAGAAACAGAATTTGGGACATTTTTAGAGGTCGACCGATATGGGATTTTCAAAGGCCGATGCAGATACCGATTTTTTTTTATTTTTAATTCAGCCGATGGCTGATATCTAAAGCCGATTTTGGAGGCCGATATTTGAGGCCGACGTGTTTTTTTAACACTCATATGATATAAATGCAGGGTCCTTCCTTCAGTCAAGTGGTGGCTGCAGCTGCCCACATGGTGCCTGATCAAATATCCTTATCCTATTAAGGATATAATGGGATATGGATATTTGATCAGGCACTATTATATTATATCCTTATCCTTTTATATCAGCTTTTTATTTGTCCTACCTCTCCCATGCACATGGTATTATTATTATTACTTTTTTTTTTGTTGCTGTTGTATATTCATACACCCAAATGGATGTTTTTTATGTTCTTTCTTTATTCCTTTAATGGCTGCTCTAAAGTGCTAAATTAATTTTTTTTAAAAAAAATTTAAAAATCAGCGACGGCCGATCTTGGAAAAAAAGTCCATATATCGGCCCGATATGTCGGCCAACCAATATATCGGTCGACCTTTTGAAGCAGAAAATCTGAGACCAAATGTATCTATTTGAAGTTTGAGAGCAGGCAACTATAGTCTTAAAATATCAAAATATCAAAAACACCCAAAAATCATTAATGCAATTTAAGCAAGGAGAGTCCAGGGTTAGAACTCTGCCAAATTCAAGGGATCAGGCGGCCCTTACTGCTCCAGGCAAAGCAAAACCAACCTCGACCTTGCAGGTCTCTCAAATCAAAATGTATTTACGTTGTAGAAATATTCTCTCGGAAGATCTCCCATTCCTTCCATCAAAGGCAGTATGAATTTGAGGCTGACTGCTAGAGACTAAGGCTGGACCCAGTTGTCAACGTCTCAATAAAAATCCACTGACACTGAGGATTGGTGACCCTTTGTGCAGTAGAATTATTGATATAGAACGACCAGGTGGTGCTGCCTGCTGGGCAACTGTGTGAGGCTTAAATACGAATGATGTCCTGGCATCATTTCACTCTTATTGTTTTGTTTTTACCCACAGCCCAGTGAAACCTAATATTTCTTGAAAAATGTGATCCCCTTGGGGGGGAAAAAAACAAAACTGCCTTTCTCAAGACTTTATCGTCATCATCATAATCATCATCAGTTTCTTCATGTGCACTAAATTTATTCCTTTCTTCTTCTGCTTCATCTCCAGCAACTTGCTTATTATGAAAGGACAAACTGAAAATGATATGTTTGCATAGCCATTTGTCTTCATTTTTCTTTCTCCCATAAATATCAACAACCTGATGCTCCGAGAAAAGCTGTAACAGGAGACTTCATGTTTCTCTCAGATGCTACATCGATTTAACACTCCATTCTCCATCTCTTTGCTCAGCTATAAAGAAAACTATATTTTTCTCCTCACAACAGGAGAAACAAATAACATTCAAAGTGCTTGGAAAAAGTGACACGGTGGATCACTGTGTAAAGGTATATGTTGCATCTGGTTCCATGGCTTTTTATAGTATTCTCATTGCTGATGCAAGATGTGGCAGGTGTGACAGCTGCCTGTCCTGGCCCTCTGTGTGGTGGACTGATGCCTTGTTGAGCTGTCACCAGATTATTCATAGTTGCAAATAAAACATACTTTTCCCTTGCCTGTATATACAATATACACACTATATATAAACTAGGCAGTGGCTGTCCGTGCTGTTGCCGTATCAATATACCAACATTAGGGTTGGGCATCATTTGGATTTTAACGATTCTGATGCCAATTTCGATTCTTGTTCTAAACGATTCTCGATTCCGATTCTTTGAGTTGTGCAGGTCAACAGGTCACAGATTTCACAAGATCATTTTTTAGTTTGAAAAAGCCTTTACACAGGCCATTTTCAATAATTCACTTAGTTGATACAGTTTAATTTGGTTGCTGTACTGTAACTAGGGTATTCAATTACAAAGGATTCCAGCTGTAACTGTAAAAGTGAAACTTGCTGAAATAAAACTACAAACAAGTTGGCAGCAGTCTAAGAAACTAAGAGCTACAGGTAGATGTGAAACTAAAAACCAACTCAAACCCTGGAGCAGTCATGTGACAAATCAATCAACAGTTCTTGTTGAGAAAGATTATTATTATTCTGGATACAGTGGAAACAGAAACTATAAAAAATAGTTATATTGTGAACCTATTCATATTGTAGGGAACATATTATATACAAATATGCAATTGGAGTCTAAAGCCACAAAAAAACCCCACTTTAAAAAGAAAATAGACCTCTTTACAGTTATGTGGGTCATTCTGCGCTTGCGCGACACACACACGCACACACACTGCAGTCACGTTCTGAACGCATCTTATACAAACCCTGCGTAAAAAAACAGAGCAAGCCGCGGAAACAACTAGTGCGGGCATTTAGGAATCGAAAAAAATAATCAAAATGCAAACATCTTTGTAACGGTTCTGGAACCGGAAGTACGGAACCGGTTCCTATTTGGTTGGTGCCCAACCCTAACCAACATTCTATCCGTACGCACGAACGCTTCTGAACAAACGTAACATGGTCATTTGGCTAACTTTTACTTTATCTGGAGTGTTTCAGCATGCTTTTATTCTCTCCTTGTGTGTGTGTGTGTGTGTGTGTGTGTGTGTGTGTGTGTGTGTGTGTGTGTGTGTGTGTGTGTGTGTGTGTGTGTGTGTGTGTGTGTCTCAGATACATCAGCACTCAGCCGGCAGAGATATTTTACCTTTTAAACCTCAATGTACTGTTTATAAGCTTTTCCCACTGTAAATGCATACGAGCCGGCACCCCTCTCCAAACTTCCATTTATTACCGGTATTTTATTTTTGTTTAAACAATCAGAAATCTTATTTTATATATAAACGAATATATAAATGAAAACAAATATTCAGCAGATGTATTACTTCTGCTGTCACTTGCTCCCGGACCATGACGCCTCCGTCCTGTTATTAAAGTTGTGAGTATCCACACATAAAGCGCACCGTCACAATAGGCCTAACCCACAACGTTAAAGGAAAAAAATAGTGTCCTACACATCGCAAAATACCGTACTTGAGTGCAATTTCAATCGAGTAACAGTACTTCTTCATGAGTAGGATATATCAGTACTCTTTACACCATTGAATGTTACATGTTACACAAAGCAAGAGGTTAAATCCCACCAATGCCGTAATGAATTGAAAATGGGGAGAGAATTTTAAAGTAGGGCCCGTCCTTCCTTCATGGTTAAATAAATCAATGCCAGCATGTCCTTGAAATGTCAAGTCACAGCAACTCCAAGGATTTTTAAAACTAACTGGGTGAAATGATACCCTTAATGGGTTAAGCAGGACAAAAAATATACTGTATTTTAACCAGAATGGCAACCATACACTAAAACACACAGGATGGGTTTGAGTTACATTGCAGGAAACTACGCTGAAAGGTTGGTCAGGATCCTCAGAGACCAGAAACAATGTGTGTGGAATGGATGTGAATATTCTGTGGAGGTATTTTTTCCCATCGCAGTTGCCTTGTTTAAACATCACAGACCTTTTAATCTCTCTAATTAATTCTGTCTGAAGCTAAAGTCTAACCTGATGATGTGAATCTGTGATATCCTCAAATCTAATCCAGGTCATTTGGTTTTTAGCTGTAATCATGCATTTTGGTTTTCTCCAATCAGAGCAAAAAAAGACAAAAAAAAAGAAAAGAAAAGTCAGGAGCCGATATGCAGAAGAGAAACAAAGAGTCAGACAGGGACGGGGAACCATAGACATGCTGTGTTTACAAGTCTTTGATAAATCGTTCTGTTTGATTCTGGACCTCATGGGACTACTTTTATTTCTGCTGAAGGAGTTCAGAAAGCACTGGAGCTCTACAAGGCGCTCACGCTTCAAATAACAACACACAAGTGGTTTCTCAAGTGTGCCCGACAGGCCGCTCATAAATGTAAACAAGTTTTTTAAAGGCTAATGAGTGGACGGCTGGAGCGAGAACCAATCACCTGACTTTGATTTCATAGATTTTCTGATTGACCGCTTTGAAATTTTGTATTAAACCAACTTTGATTAAAAATGAATCTTTTTATTTAGTTTTTTTATATATATACAGGAGGAGTCTGTTATTTACCACTCAGAAAACCAGTAAAGGTGCTTTTAACATCATTGGTCTTCTTTCAGCTGTTGAGGAAACACAATTTCTAAAGATTTCATGAAACATGAGACAAAAAAGACACAAATCACACAAACTGACTAGAAAAAAGCCACTATTATTTACCTGCACTAGGGGTGGGAACCTCTGGATACCTCACGATACGATAAGTTACGATACACGATACAAAGCTCATGATAACGATTATCTCACGATACGACGACACTGAGATTATCGATATATTGGTCAGAAATCAATCTATGATAATCTATTACATAAAAAAGAAGAAAAAAAATGATGTGAAAAAATACAGTTTTTATTTTATATCTCTGAAAGACAATAAATTAAAAAAGTGTCCAAAGAACAGTGACACTATTTTAGTGCAACATTTCTGTAAATAAGTGTCAACATACCAATGTAAACGAATAAGCATCACCAACAGTGCTTTCTGTAAACAAAAAATAAGAAATCTTTCTTACCAGTGACACCATTATAGTGCAATATTCCAGTAAACAATATATTGGTTCCTTTAACAAACAGTGACAAAATTTCTGTGAAGACGTACCTGCATATTTTAGTGAAAAAGCAGAAAAGGTTTTGAAGAAAAAAAAAAAAATCAATAATCGATCGTGCGAAAAAATATCGCGGTGGCTAATTCAAGAATTATAGAATAAATAGTTTGTTAAGCTGATGTGGGATTTCTCCTTCAACCTAGATTATTATTTATTTTATTAAGTAAACCACTTTTTGATGAATGCTAAATGTACAGTTAAAAGTAATTTCTTACAAAAACACGATACAACAAAGGATAAAACAATTTGTTGAATGTAGACTTTAAAAATTCTGCAAAGGTCTATGTCAGACATGGGCAACTGGTGGCCCGGGGGCCGCATGCGGCCCTTGGTTTACTTTTATACGGCCCCCAAAGTAATGACCAAAAAATACACAAAACAAAAGCAAGAATACATTGAAAACTACAAAGAAATACAATATTGCTGGAAAATACAGTAAAAGACAAGAAAAACAAAAAAAATACTCCAAAAAAACACAAAACTAGAACAAAAATGAACAAAACGACTCCAAATAACACAAAACAGCAACAAAAATACACAAAATGACAAGAAAAACACCAAAAATGACTCTGCAAATCCACAGTACTAACAAACAACTAAATGACAACATGAATACACAACATGACTCCAAAGAACATACATTTTTACAGGACAAAAATACACAAAAGAGCAGAAATGCACAAAATGCAATCATAACAAGCAAGACAACAACAAACACACACAGAGAATGACAGAAAAACACACTATTTATTCTTTCATTGGTCATTATTCTAAATTCTGACATGAATGTTGATAATGTGGCCCTTCAATCAGACAAACACATTTTTGTGGCCCATGCTGTGATAGAAGTTGCCTAACTCTGCTTTATTTGGTCCCAAAAAGCTAAAGACTCACCCAAGTCTGGAAGAAAATGCTTATTGTGATTCAAAGACTTTCCTTGTTTGCTTTCAAATGAACCAGACAAATTAATTTACTTTAACAATTTAAACTTCACCAATTCCAAGCTATGACAGTAACACATGACAACTAGATTTGTTTGGGCACTGATCAGAGACTACATCTCTATAGCCATAGAGCTAATGCTTTAAGACTTACTTAAGGAATAGGAATACCTCACCTGGAGCTGGGCAAAAAAAATCGATTTAATCGATTAATCAAATTTGTAGATAAAAACAATTTTTATTTTGCAAATTTGAGTTTAAAAAAAATAAATAAAAAAAATAAATAAATACATTTATTTGCACTATTCTGAGATGCTCAGAGAAGAGTTTATTATTTTTTAATTGTAATGTTATAAAATATGTAGTTATCTGATTTCTTAATCAGAAAATGTAAGCTACTGTGAAGTTGCTGTTGCACTTTTGCTTAAACCTGGGTTAAAGCTTGAAATTGTTGAATGACAGAGCCTCATTTACTTTTTATTTTGGGATTGTTCTATGCATTTTAACTCTTGAGGACAATTACAGCAATAAAGTTGCACTTTTGACAATATCAGCATTAAGCATTAAAAAAAAAATCCAAAATCGAATCAAAACTCAAATCTTTCTTTAAAAAATCGGAGACTTTTTTTAGGCAAAATTGCCCAGCCCTAACCTCACCCTATGGGAAGCAACTCCCCCCCCCCCCGTAATAACTTAAAATGCACATGCCAATTTTATACTGAAGAACCAATGCCTCAGTCATTGAGAGCAGCCCTTGGGCATTGGATTCCAATTGAGGTTGAAAAAAAAAACAATGCAACCAGCTTTTTATTGAATAAACACACAACAGACAAGTGAAAACTCAGAGGGTTGAAGTCAATATCCTACAGATTTAAAAGTGTTTGACCTATTTCAACGCTCTACTCGTCAAAACTATTTTTACCCCCCTGCGTTCATATCTGAGCTCACTGTGCGAGTGAGCACTTTAATAACCCCAGTTGAGCTGATGTGCGAAGTGAACACCTCCAGAAACAGCATTTTCTCCGCTTCAACACCAGCCTGGCTAATTTTCAGGAAAGCTTTGCTATAATTTGTGCCATACTCATTAGAAATGTGATGCGCCCCAGGCTTTGTCTTTGGAGCACCAAGCCTGTGACAATAAAAAAACATGCATTTCCCCCACTCTGGGCATGTGTTGCAGGTGATTTGCAATGGGTAGGTGAAATGTGAATAATTAATCTGAGTACAATGTCTATTTATAAAAGTGCATGGACAATGGATTAAAATAAAGGCTTTTTGTAGTTTTACTTGTTGGTGATGTTTTTGTAGGGAACTGAATGTCAAGTTTGATAAAAACCCAGACAAGTAAAGTGCTTTGAGACTATTTTGTTGGAGAAAAAAACCTTTCAAAAGTGAAGTCTATTTATTTACCATTCATGATCGCACACCTTTGTTTTTGAAGGACCTAATAAACCAGGGCTGTTCTCCCATAACCATAACTAAAGTATTTGTTTTCTCTCTCTCTCTCTCTCTCCTGCCACACATTAAGTTTGTTTTCAGCATCTACTATAATGGTAGATGTAGCACATGTAGAGCTTTGAACACCCTCAAGGCCATCCTGACTGAATTAGAGACAAGGCTCTACGTCATAGAGCTTTCGCTGCTAGCTGAGGGAGCTAATGAAGCTTAAGGCAGAGTCTTCCAACCGCTGGAAAAGACTGTTTACATTAGCTGTGTGCCTGGAGTTTTTACCATTTACACATTTGACTTCTTTGACATGCTCAGCAACACATTCATTGAAGAAAAATGAAGATTAAAAGATTGTGTGACTTTACACCTGTAGCTGCAGACGGATGCAGCAGGAATGGCTTCACCTTGACCAATGTGTTTTCTTTTCTCAATAAACTTTTCATTTGGCAGCAAAATAGCTTTGCATCGCATTGTAAATAATACTGAGTTTTTAGTCGAGTGTACGTGCTAAACTCAGGGCCCAACTTTGGCCCTTCTTAGCATCCAATACTGCCCACAACAATGCATTGGCACAAATGATGTCATGGACCATCATGACATCACAGGAAAAACAGTAATTATAATTAACATATAAAACTAGGGGTATCCTCCTGATACAACTATTTCACTTCCAATGAAAAACTGACGTTGTAGCTTTGAGTATTGGCCGATACCGATATTAATCCGATACAAAATCAGAACAAATCATTCATACTTTTATTACTTATTATTTTATAGAGTGGAATGTTTCTTGACCAAGTGATATTACAGAACAATAGTCAGCAACAGCATGTATGAGAAAAACTGACCATTTCTTATCAATCAATGGGTTATATGCATTTGAACATTGGCTTAAAAATATTAACATTTTCCATTATAATAAAATGAAATAAATGAATAATAATTAAAAGACCCTGAAAAATAACAATATTAAAAACAAATGATGTATCTGAGTGCTTTGTATTAGAGATTTTAGATGCAGGTCGATATAATTCGAAACATGGTATTTTACTGATATTAGATGAAAACAGTTATCCTCCAAGCTTTACTGATTCTGTTAGTAAATGTATATCTATAAAGGATAATTTGGGGCAGAGTATTTAAAAAATGCACTTAATTATTTCACAAAATGCTTGGATTCTTCTTCTCCAGCCCACATAAAATCAAATTTGTCCCTGAATTGTACTTATCGTGTTGAGGAATAATAATAATAATAATATTAATAATAATAATAATAACTAGAATATTTGCTTTTCCTGAAGAAAATGCAAGTGATGATGCAGGTGCTGGCCCGCGTCGTGCCTTAGCCTTAGCTAGCATTAACATTAGCCTAATAATAACATTAGCCTAGCATTAACATTGAACTAGCATTAGCATTAACCTAGCATTACCATTAACCTATCAATAGCATTAACCTAGCATTAGCCGAACAATAGCAATAACCAAGCATTAGCATTAGCCTAGCATTAGTATTGACTTAGCATTAGCTTTAACCTAGCATCAGCCTAACAATAGGATTAGCCTAGCATTAGCCTAACATTACCATTCACTTAGCAGTAGTTTTAACCTAGCATTAGCCTTAGCTCAAAAACGTTTATCATGTCTTCTTACTACTGTAGACGTTTTTTGGTTCTTTTTCCTCCTACACTTAATGACTGGAAACAGCATTAGCATTAGCCTTGCAATAGCATTAGCTGCTCTATTTATATTGTAGTTTCCAATGTTGTCACAGTGTTCTTAATTTTCATTGATGTACCCCCATGACAATTTGCGTGTCCCTGGGGGTACCCGTACCCTACTTTGGGAACCGAGGCTCGACTGTGATACCACTGTGTAGGTCGCGTTGGAGTGTAATAAGTGACCATCAGGTTTGCAGTGTAAACTTCAATTGCCCAAAAAGGGAATTATTGATTTGCAGTTAACCGCTTATATAAAAGTGTTCCAGCTTTTGTTGTACATGATAACTGGCCCAGTAATTCCAACAATCCATGTCAATAGGAAACAATACAATTAGGTTACTATTTTAGGATACAGTTTTTATGGTATTCTTCATGTAAAAAGAGACTTCTTCCAATTATACAACAAAACAAATACAATTGTTTTGAAGTCACAGGGGCAGCCTTGGAAAAGAATAAATACGCACGTAGCGGTTTTTGGTTATTCAAGGTAAATAATGAGGATCACCACAGCAACAGTGTGAAAAGTCGATGGTGATTATAAAATATGTGTGTTTATAAACTAAAGGGTTTCTGAGTGCAGGCATGTTTATCTTCACTCACAAAATGCTGATGCAAATCCACGTCACCTCATCTCATTTATAGATAAAAATCAGGATCTTGAAAACCTGAATAACAACATCCTATTTATGTTTTTGTTTAGAACCAAAGGAGAAGCTGCTTCCCTCTGGATGCTAAACTCAGCTGTTCATTGTGACAAAAGCCCGACTTCCTTTTATTGTTCTGTCTCACAGCGCACACACAGATGGATTTAAAACAACAAACTATTTCCTCCGCGCCTGATCCCTGTGTGTGTGTGTGTGTGTGTGTGCGTGCGTGCGTGCGTGTGTGTGTGTGAAAGAGAGAGTCCCATACAGCCACCTCAATAAATGATGAATGAAATTATACGTGCATTCAATGTTTAGATAACGATGGTCAGGCTGTGGTTTAGTTTAACATCTGGATCAGACCATGACTAAAGGTGTGCAGTGCCATGAATCTGGCGATACGATATCATTCACGATTTAAATGTCACGATATGATATATTAAGGCTGGGCGATATGGACCAAAACTCATACCTCGATATTTATCCTCAAAATAGCGATATACAATATAAATCTTGGCTTTTTCTCCTATAAGGGACAGCATGTGTGAGTGAGTGGATTGTTCTTTTCATGCAGTGGCTCCTGAAATAAGTGTTTTATACAAAATAAGATATAAAATAAAAAAAATATATTGGTAAAGGTGATATTGAAATTATATATACAGTATTTCCAAAGTACAAACCTCGATATATCTTGCATCTCGATACATTGCCCAGGCCTATGATATATCCCCATATTAAACAATACGATATACATTGCGGTTTACCACGATAACAATAATTACAAATTTCATCTTCACAAGTACAAAATGATATGAAATGCAATTTATTTCATTTCTTTGAAATTAAAATTAGAGGTGTCTCAATGCGATATTGATATCGGTCTGGTAAGGAAACGAATATCGGACTGCATCTAAAATCACTGATATGAGCTTTCTGATCAAATGTTCTGCTCCAGCACTTTTAACCATAGGTGACTGTTTGATTAACATCACTTGATCAAGCCTTTTCTAACATTCCACATTACAAAATAAGTAATAACAGTATGTATGATTCGTGCTGATATCGTACCGGATCAGTATCGGTATCGTCCGATAAGCAAGGCTGCAATATCGGTATCATATTGGAAGTGAAAAAGTTGCAGCGGGACATCTCTAATTCATATATTAAAAACAAGCGGTATATTTACCAAACTGTCAAATTACATTTTTCCAAAACGTTTAACTTTTTCTTTTACAACAAGTTCTGATAAGTGATTCTTCTTCATAAGTTCTCTAACGCAATTAAATTGTTATTTTGGTAAAAAAAAAAATATTTAAAAATCGATTTGGATATTTTTTTTGATCGAAACGATAATCTCACTGTGAAATATCGCGATATATCGCCAAGGGGACACACACACACACTTACCATCTTGTAAGTCGGAGATCATGAAGTCTGCGGAGCTCAGGAAGCAAAGCAGCACAAAGACCAAGTTCCTCCACCTCCTACACCTTCCCATCGTGTCCACTCAGAGCCCAGAACCAAAAAGGTTCTTCAGTAGAACCACAGGGTCAAAGCTCCACACGGAAGTGTAAATATAAGCAGGAAAAATGAAGAGAAAGAGAGAAATAGTCTTCTTCTTCCTCCAGACCCGTGCCAGAAGCAGCACGCGCTCACTCCGTCCGAGTCCGACAGCTGTGAGAAACTTTTCACCAGACACACCGCTGATAGGGACAAATGTGTGACACACACTCATACGCCATCGTGTGTGTTTGTGCGGAGAGGTGATGCTGTACCCCGGGTAGTGAACGTGGGAGAGCGACAGAAAAAGGCTGAATGAGAGGATGGAGAGGAGAGGCGGACCTGCTGCCATCCCCTCTCGTACCAGAGCAGACACCCTCGAGCCATGTGCGCCTCTCAGCCTGCAGGGTCCTAGAGCCACCCAGATCAGGGGCTGCTGTCACTGTCAAACATGCAGCTCGTGGACCAAATTTAGCCCGTCACTGGATCGTGTTTGGACCATTGAGTGCCAGAAGTGTGAATTAAAATTGTAAAGGAAGTTTTAATATAGATAGATAGATAGATAGATAGATAGATAGATAGATAGATAGATAGATAGATAGATAGATAGATAGATATTTTTTATTGGCTCTCTTCAAACATATACAATACAATACAAAGAATAAACATCAATTTTTACAACCAAAAATGGAATAAACTGAAGCCATAATTGCTTATCGCAGGGTCCCCCAAATATAGCCTATTTTATTTTAATGTTTAAAATATGTTTAACCCCATATACAGTATGTTAAGCGTTATCTCCAAGTGAAAGTGCTGCATACCGGCAGCATCATTGAGCGGCAATCACGAGATCTCACAAATTCATGCAAATCCACTCTCCGCCTCATTTATGAAACTGTGCGTAGGTAAGATCACTTCAGCTGGCGTACGCTAAAAGCCAGGAAATGCATACGCAAAAAAAAGATGTTAGCGTTTCAGTTATGGAAATTTGGTAAAAGTTTTGTAAAACCTTTGAAAAAACATTGTGAAAAAAGTGTGGGAACCCTGTTATCGAAGCCCATCCCCAAACAATATTATAAAAGACACAATAGAAACAACTCAATAACAATGGTATTCATCTGTTTGTCAGCTTATGTTTCAATAGAAGCAAATTATTTAGTTTTTTTTTAAGTATTTTTGAACATAAACAGAAATGCATCTTCTTTTAACATTTGTTCTAAATTTAATTTTCAAAAATATAGGTATGAACCCCTCCTAAATTTTATTTTTCTTCTCTTAGTTTAAAAAGTGATATAATACCCAAAGGAGCATCACCATCATACTGTTCTACCTAAAGCTCCTCGACAAATTTAAGTGAAGATATAAAAACTTTATTCAATGTCCATTATCTTGGTCAGAAATGAAAGTTAACAGCTTTATCTAAATTTACCAAAATGTAATTTCACCGGTGTTTTTTTTTTTTTTTTTTTAATTTGTTTTATTGAAAACAAACAGAACATTTTAATCAAACATAAACCTTAGGACATGGAAGACTCCAATACATTTTGAAGGGGATCTGAATCAATACACTGTACTGATACTGGAGTTTTGAAAAATGTAAAAATCCCTGTTTCTCATCATTGAAATTTAAAAAAGTCAATACGTCCGTTTGTAATTGACTGATCTTTATTAAATTTGATTCAATAACTTCAGATTGTTTTTTTAATAACTCCACCAACTTTCATTCAGATCAGATTTGAATTGTGCATTTGATGGTGATTTTTCCATAAAATGGGGGGTGCCCATACATTTGGAACTAATGGCCCAACTAATGGGGATGGAAATTTCTTCCAAGCCTTTAACGTGTGAATGATCATGGTACCATGATCAGGATCATTGATCCAGATAACTGGGAATACTGTATCGGGCAAAGAGGATATTTGGCGATTGGCGTGAGGTTTGTGCTGTCAGTGTGTTTGTTTTGTAATTAAATGACCAACGTTTTTCTGCTGTTTGTGATTTGTGTTCATTTTAATTTTTCTAAAATAGTTGGAGTAGGATTGTAAGCCCAAAGCTTTTTAATATGCATATATATATATTGTTGGGTAAAAACATGGATGTGTTGTCCTTCGGGAAAATCTTTAAATGCCTGCTGATGGGGTTACAAACTGATATTTTGAAAATGTCATGCTGTTAACCTGTGGAACACAAATAGTTTTGCTGGGAGAATTCTCATGAAAGATTTGATTTTGTCAAATGCAAAATGATATCATGATGGATATCAGTGTAATCTGAACTTATAACTGAAAGCAAATATCAGCATTTAGGTATTATTCACTTTTAGTGATATTTAAGAAAGTGTCTGTAGGGTTGCCATACGGACAACCCCCGGTGCTATTGCTACGGTTACCGAAGTACAAGTACGTAGCGTCGTAGGGTTAGAGTTAGGGTTAGGTTATAACCCAATATCGCAACAATTTTTAGCGTTAGGGTAAGGTTTATTCTTAGTCACGCAACCTAAACTGGCCAATGACTGACCTATCACGTGACCTAAACTGGTCAAATAGGGGCGCTGCATACGGACAGAATTAGGGGTGGGAACCTCTGGGTACCTCACAATACGATACGATACGCAATACAAAGCTCACAATAACTATTATCTCACGATAAGACGATACTGCGATTATCAATGTAGTGGTCAGAAATCAATCTACGATAAACTATGACATAACAATAAAAAAAAAAAAAAATGATTATTTTATATCTCTGAAAGACAATAAATTGAAAAAGTGTCCTATGAATAGTGACACTATTTTAGTGCAACATTTCTGTAAATAAGTGTCAACATACCAATGTAAACGAATAGGTATCACCAATAGTGCTTTCTGTAAACAAAAAATAGGGTCTTTCTTACCAGTGACACCATTATTGTGCAATATTCCAGTAAACAATCTATTGATTCCTTCAACAAATAGTGACAAGATTTATGTGAAGACCTACAGTACCTGCACATTTAAGTGAAAAGGCTGAAAAGGTTTTTAAAATAAAATGAAAAATCGATACTTCACGCGAGCATATCGATTGTGCCAAAAATATCGCGATATATTGCCGTATCTAGATATCTTCACATTCCTAGATGGAATGTCGGTATATTGATACGGCGACCGTACAGATAGCCACTGCCAATATTTAAAGTCTATGTAAAGCCTGAATGGGATTGGGACTTCCTCTGTGAATCTTCTTACTAAAGTAAAAGTGAAAATGATAAATGATAAAATTATATTTCTTCAGTTCCCAGTAGAATAGTGTTCAGGTGTACCTGATCTAGTTTAATATACAGTAGTTCTTTTTCACGGCAGGTAGAAAAGCAATATCTTCTCTTTGTAGGTGTTTTTTCACTTCAACTCTAAAGTGATACTACTTCACGATAGTGGAAAAAAAAAAAAAAATGAACAATGAGAAATTCGTCACTTTACCTAAGATAAAATAAATTATTTCTGACTTGGGTCCTTAAAACCCCAAGTGCGTCTGTTAATTTGCATTTTCTCCTTGAAAAGTTTTTATTAGACCTCATTTTCTGTTGCTATAACTCATAGCACTTGGACTGATTCAGTGAAGCTTTTTCTAATAATTGCCATGCTTTTAAGTCAATGAATCCTTGTTTTTATGTTTTTATAATAATAATCATAGGGTTGATAGTCAGATCACCTTTATTGTTGTTACATGTGTAGAGCTACATACATTAAAGTTCTTTTTCTGCATTTAACCCATATTTGAGGAGCAGTGGGAAGGAAATGACTGTTACTAAAATGATTACAGGTTGTTGTTTTCTACAAAACGTACTGTATTTATCTCTTGCTTTTGTGCATTTCAGATGCTAAAAGGCATTGGGAAGCTGTAGTCGACTTGAGGAGCCCCAGAGCATATTGCTCACGCTTTATGTAGATGGCTGTGTGACATGGAGACAAGTGATGCATCTGAGAGACAGAGGATGACAGAATGGAGCACGTCTCCGTGTGCACTGCCAGACTGTCAGTCCGTGCCCAATTTCTGAAAGAGTTGTGCTATACACCCATGTGAGACATCTTTGTAATTTGGCTTTGATGGTGACACATTCTGCAATGTTGGATTTTGTAATGACAAAGCAATGTGTGTTTAAGGGTGGGTGGGTTGGGGGGGACCTGGGCTTTTAATGTGAAAGGTCCTGATGGGCAAGTCGACATTGGCTTTCAGAGAATTTATTTTCTAAATAGTTGTTTGAGCTCAATGGCTGAGCAATGATGCTTGTTTGTGTGTGCACAGAAGGGTTGGGGTCAATTACATTTTTCAGTTACAATTACATTTTTAATTACCAATTTTCAACTACGACTAAAAGCATTTTTTTTTCTTTACAAGTAAATTACAATTATTTTGCATCCTCAGAAAGTCAATTACAATTACGTTCTCATATACTAAAGTTCAATGACAAATAAATAAGCTAATAAAAGTTAACCTTCCTCTTGTGTTAGCTTTCTTTTAACATCATTTATGGTTCCTAAATCAGCTGTAAAATACACCAAAAACAAATATCTATCTAATTTCTTTACTGTCTATTGGTTATCTTGTTATGCTTCCTAATAAATGAAAATATAGGTTTAAATATTTTTGTGTGGGCGTCTGAGCCCTTTTTGTGTCCGTATACCCCTAGATTCAATTATTTTTTAAATAGGAAAATGTGGGAAAGCTTGATATGATACATACATATTTTGATAATTGATAACTACATATGTGTAGAGCTGTACATAGATCTGCAACATGGTTCTCCAATTTTGCATTAAATTATAATTGACAATTTTCTGTAGAATTTTCATGCCAATTACAAATACAAAGTCAATTATCTCAACTCAATTACAATTTAATTACGATTACGAGAGCAACAGATTTTTAAAAATATAATTATAGTTACACGCTAATTGTACTTACGAGTTTTCATGTACGCAATTATAATTGTTACTTCAACCCTGGTGCACAAACACTTACTCCTGTTACGCTTTTCACATGTATTGACCTGAAATTAAATCAAGTTTTTTAATCAAATATTGATCTTGCTTTGCAAGTTTTTTCATATTTTGTTTGTGTCCAGATTGGGCTTTAACTTGTGTCAACATCACACACAGCAGAAAGAAAGATTGTGAGGCTGGTGTCAAACTAGGACTGGGCAATATATCGAGATTCAAGATATATCAAGTTTTCTATTTGACGATATAGAAAATTACAATATCGCCTATAACAATATATATATTTTTATAGCTTATTTTGTATCAAAATATCTATTTTAGGAGTCGCTGCTTTCTCTTGCCGGTATGTAACTCTACTAAGGCTCTGATTACATTTGTCACCTGTATTTATCTATGTGAGTTTGAAGCCTGGCAAGTAAATCAAATTGCCCACGGGCACCATATTGGTGACCAATGTTCTGGTAAGACTTCATTTGAATTAAAAATATTGAGATTTATATTGTATATCACCATTTTGAGAAAAAAAATGAAGTTTTGGACTGTATCGCCCCAGCCCCATGTCAAACTACACACAGCCATAACTGCACACAAAAACTGTTGGTGATATCAGGAAAGTAGATGATAGAAAGGCCTTTGGAGATGGGGATAGAAAACTTGTAGATAGAAAACTTTATGAAAAACATTTAAAAAAAAAAATGTGCTCAACAGAACACATTTGAACCTTGACTCTTAAATCTTATTGGGAAGTTAAAAAGTGTTTACTCCTACCAGCCAACTCAGGAAAAATCTACTGCAGCAGTGCAGTTAATATTTGTGGGTTTTTTATTAAACCTGGAACATATATAGTCTTTTTCCTCTGCATATCCCAGCAGGCTCAGTTAAAATGCCACAGAGGTTTAAGTCACCTTTACAGGCAATATATATATGTGTGTGTGATTCCAAGCTAAGCTCTAGAGTCTCCTCTCTTATTACTATGTCATCTGTGGTTCGGGGCTCTGTGACAAAGGCCTCTTTCACAGGCGCTGCAGATCTCCTGAGTTCGATTAGTTTGAAATTCTACTGTTCCGGATGGGAGGTAAGGGCCTCGAGGCATACGTGAAGCCAATCATGAAACTCATCGCCCCTCCTCCCCCTCCCCCTCCTCCTCCTCCTGTGATACAAACCTTTAGAGCTGTAACAGACATTGATTGAACACCACCGCTTTAGGCAATGCTATTACTTCTACATTTCCAGTTAAATGACACTGTTCTTACAACACAATGAGCTTGCAATAGTTTATTTAGTTTTTGTAAACACGTCTGACCAGAGGTTAAAGCAGCGGATAACTCACGTTACTGTAATTGAGCATGCCTTCATGGGTACTTGTACTTTTTTAAGGATATTTCTAAATCACTAATTTTACTTGTACTTAAGTATGTTTTTAAAAAAAGTAAAGTAATTTGTTACATTCCCACACCCAACCTTAACTGAGTAAATGATTTGTTTTTGTCAAATACATCACATCATAGCCGACCAATCAGATTAAACGTAATGCACAAAACAGCATTTGAGTCAGTTTTTTTAAATTCTATTTTGAATTGAATTCATTGGCGTTATCTATCTATGAAGCAAAGAATCTCTGTCTGTGTGCTCCTCAAATGTCTCTGCGAATCAGGCTCAGATTGAGCTGAGGCTTTCAACACGGCTGCTGCTTGGTTCAAGGGTGTGCAACGTTGGACTGCAATGACACCGTTCATAAATTATTTCATAAAATTATCTTAAATGCAGCTTCGCAGAACAGCTCAATGTTGACAGGTAGTCATGGTAACTCAGGATAAGTTGAAAGCTGCACATTTTTGACAAACATTTGATTTTATACAGATGCCTTTGTGGAAAATTAATGAAGTTCCAATTGTGAAAGATTTGGTCTCTTCCTTTCTAAGTTCATACATGAGATGTTTATTGTATGCAAGGGAACCGTAGCAAGATTTAATACCAAAAAATAAATGTGGAGGGTGAAAGTAACTAGTAACTTTTACTTTTTACTTGTACTTGAGTAATTTATATGTGAGTTCTGTACATGTACGTGCACAATTTCAATCAAGAAACATGTACTTCTACTAGAGTAGGATATATCAGCACTCTTTACACCTCTGCTACTGACAATGTTTCGTCAAACTATCAGATTTCTTTGTTCTCTTGTAAATGTATTATTAGAAACATGACAAATATTGAAGCTTTGATCATAAATAATGTGTGTCAGTTGAAGGTGAGGAGGTTTGACTTCTTTGTTAATGTACAACAATGATTAATAGCTCTGTTTGCTAGCAAAATACATGAAGCTTATTATTACATTCTGGCAGCACAGAAATACAAAAAAAAAAAAAAAAAACGAAAGAAAAACTATTAACTGACACTTAATCTGTCATAGAAATTACATTTTGATGAAATGCAGAGAAATGATGAACGAATATTTTCAGCAAATGATCAACTTTTGTCTCTGGGATTAGTTTATCTTTGCAGGATCTGGTCCAGAAGTTTCTGCAAGACAAGAACACACAACTTATAATCACACCAAAGCAAGTGTACAGATATGAAACCCAACACTCCATTACAGTAACTCTGAGAAAAGTTTGATCTTTACGCCACTGTTTCTCAAATGGGGGGGGGGGGGGGGGAAGAGAGAGAGATAGAGGAATATTAACAAATAAAAGAACTAAAAATATGGGGTTTTACACAAATTAAGAGAAAAATGTACTGAATAATAAAAAGAACCGAGAAATAGCAACAAAATACACAAAATGACACCAAAAACACATGCAGTAAGAGAGTAAAATACTTACTATTACAAGCAATGCACAAAACAACAACAAAGACACACTAAATAAGAGAAAAACACACAAGATCACTGGAAAATACACACAAAATAACAGAGAAATATACAAAACGACAAAAGAATCGACTCCATAAACACGCACACTGAGAGAGAAGGATTTAAATAATACACAAACACAACAACAGAAACAGACAAAGTGAGAGACAAATATACTGCATAATAAAAAGGACAGACAAACAACAACAAAATACTCAAAATGACACAAAAAACACAAAATCATTTTGAAAATACAAGAGTCAATCTTGGTCCCACACCAGGTGGGAGATGACCAGAATCTATAGAAATAAATCTATTCAGGCACTAAATACTGTTTCATTCCACTTATTTGCAAAATGAGATTCTTTCAAATGAGTGTTATCACTCATTCATTCCATCTATTTGCTCTATAGTTGCTTTTTTCACAGAATACTGAGCTATATGTTCTAGTTGGACTTGAGCAAAATAAGTTTGAGAACCACTGCTCTATGCCATCCGTCGTTTAAGTCCAATTCTACATGCATTCTCAGTAACCCGTGACCAATCTTCACTGAGCATTTGTGTGGTTGAAAATTCCAGCATCTAGCATTTTTATATGAGGAAGAAACAATTCTTTTCCTCAATTTTTGGTCGGTGGGCTAAACTGATGGTTTCATTTTCATGGGTGGCAAAGGTCACAATAGCATGTTTCCATAACAGCCACATCACTGATTGCTGGGTGTGTCAGTAAAACACACTGGTGATTTATCCTCCTCTCCATTTCTTCAGAAACTAAATACACACCCGACACAAACCTGATCCTCTTTAATTGAAGGCAACAACAAATGCTCACATGCACAGCGTGCCGTAATTATTAAACCTAATTAGAATTACAATAAAATGTGAGAGATTGGAGATGGTTTGTCATATTTTTCCATATTTTACCAACTGACAGGGAATATATTGTCCTGGTTAGAGGGAATAATGGTTGGATGAGTGAAGGCTCACCCACAAGCTGAACAGATAACTCCAGCACAGTGTGTCCTAAATACATCACTCATTTGCCACAAAACCCTGTCTGTTGAGAAAGGTGGATTCTGCCTGTTGTACTTTAGTTTGGCACGACTGAAGAAACACAAACTAAAACCTCTTTTTTTTTTGCAAAGAATATTAAATAATGTGGCAGTGCTTTTGTATGGCTGATAAAGTAGAATATAAGAGTTACCTGATTTTATATGTCTCACAGATAATGTTAGAGTGTAATGTTAGAGTTTGTATTTATATGAAAACCACATACCGTATATAACCAGATATAAGTATAGGCAAACACAAATGTATATATATATATATATATATATATATATATATATATATATATATATATATTTCTCCTTTGTCTGCACATATGGCAAATACAAAAATACAAAAATATGAAGGCCAAACACTAGCTTTAATAGTCAAAGAGGGACCTCTGCTGGATAAAAATGAAATAGCATTGTGTTTAGTAGAGAATGGGAGCAGGCAATATTCTAGTATCCTTTTATTTTCTCACCAAATTTAAGATATGGTTGGACATACAGTTCATCTCTTTGACATGCCCAAAAACTGTTTAGTCAAGAAGAATAACTAGATTTTCTATAGGTAAGCTGGGTCAATTTTTTATTGTTTTTTTCTTTCTCTGCACATACTGTCGAAGGTCAACACTACAAGAAGTGCAATCTTTTAAAGACAGCAATGAATATTTTGTTATTGCAATTGAATAAATGAATTTATTCTAATGTATAACTGTGACCATCACCAGCCCTCCCTAAGGAAGGGTAAGAAACATTTTATTATAGGGAGGACATAAAAAGAGAGGACAGTGTTACACCTAGGTGGGGGTGTGGGGTGTGGGGGTGGGGGCAGGGTATAGGGAGTCAGAGTAGGAAATTGAAAGGGTGGAACGACTTGACTTTTATTAAGTGAGAGAGATATGATGTTGTAATTGTGCATATTGTGCTTATTGTGTTATTGTGTTGTGTAATCCGTTCAGCCAGTCTGGTGACTGGTTTTAGGTGATACCTAAAACTGGTATTTGGGATCAACTTGTCTAAGGTTAAGCCCAGTACGAGTTTATCCCACAGCCATGCCAGTGCATCCATGACCAATGTTTGTGCAAGAACTACTTCTGCAAACCCAAGTGCCGCCCCTGGCCCAAAGATGCAGCCAGACCAGCAGAAAGAGCAGAGGCCAAGGAGCCCCAGGCCACCCCCCCACGACCAAGCAGCCCCCCAGACGCCCCCGAGATCACAAGCCGGGAGGCTGCCATCGCCCCCCACATACACACCTGAGAAGGCCCCAAGGAGCCGAGGACGCAGTGCACCCTGTCACCGACCCCAACCCCCAACCCCAAGGCCCCCTGCAATGCACACCCCCATCAGCACCACGCACCAGCACCCAGGGAAGGGAAGGCCCAGAGAGCACCCCCCCGCCCGAGACACACATTTTTTATTTTAAAACTAAAGTGTTTTTGGTATAAAAAACAAAACAAGAGAAAGTTTATCTCCTACATTCTTAAGCTCCTTCAAAATTATATGTATAGTTGGCTTTACTGGGTTTTAAAGGTGTACCCAGTTCATGTGTATGGCACCAAAAACAACATGTTAAATCCATATGTATGGAACCAAAAACAACATGTTGAATCCATATGTATGGAACCAAAAACAACATGTTAAATACATGTGTATGGAACCAAAAACAACATGTTAAATCCATATGTATGGAACCAAAAACAACATGTTGAATCCATATGTATGGAACCAAAAACAACATGTTAAATCTATATGTATGGAACCAAAAACAACATGTTAGATACATGTGTATGGACCCAAAAACAACATGTTAAATACACATGTATGGACCCAAAAACAACATGTTAAATACATGTGTATGGACCCAAAAACAACATGTTAGATACATGTGTATGGAACCAAAAACAACATGTTAAATACACATGTTTGGACCCAAAAATGACATCTTAAATACTGTAGTATTATAATAAAAAACATCCCAAGAAACCTCAGAATGAACACGTTTATGGTAAAACATGAACTTTGTCAAGTGAGTCCAAGCCTAAGCCCAGTCGTCTGCTGTGTATTTGTGTGTAAAATAGTTGCAAATATTTATACATTAAACTTAGAAACATCGAACTCTGAGTTGGAGCATTTTTTGATCGAATGTCCACAAATCCCTGTTGTCATTATTTACCTTCTTAAAGACTTCTGCCCGCTGTCTATTAGTTTGTGAAACCGCCCTCCTCTTCTCCTCCTCCTTTTTCTTTGTCACCTCTGGCAGCTTGTTGTAAATCCTTCAGACATAAATAGAAAAAAGACAAATAAAGAAAAAAGAAGCAAAAGGCCTGTTGTATCAGAGATGTGAGGGAGGCTGAGCCAAATGCCAGCATCACACTGCCACACAAAAGACAGGTTTTTATCTGGTGGGAGTACGACCAGTTAAAAACATACAGATGCCTTGATAAAAGAAGCCCACACAGAATACTTCTCCACTCCTACAACTATAGCCAATTTGTAATGAGATCCCTCAAGTCAGATAGTGTTGCTTTTGAGTAAAAAAAACCACACACACACACACACACACAATGAGCAGCCTCCATCTGTTCAGGTGTGACTCTGCGAGATAAGGACAGAACAGACAGAAAGAAAAGATAAAGTGTATAGAAGGAAGTCGGCAAGACATTTAGGCATCAAACATCTATTGTGTTCGTTCACCGCAGGGACGTGTGCGTAGTTGTGTACATGGATGACAGATATGACAAATGGGTTGACGGATGGCAGTGGATCAAAAAAAAAAAAAAAAAAAAAAAAAAAGAAAAAAAGAGAGGAAAGAAATACAAAAAAGTAGGACAGGTGACATCAATCGGGCTTGGTTTGGAGGACTCACCGTCTGGACCTCAGCTGCATCTCTCTGCCTGATATAGACCTCTCTCTAGGCTTGAAAAGGTTATCTGAAACACACACGCACACACACACACACACACACACACACACACACACACACACACACACACACACACACACACTAATATATGTAAATTAAGCATGCATATGCTAATGGACACTCTAGGCTGTGGGTGATCTCAATTTTACTGATATTTTTGTAATTGAAGATTGTCATTTTTGCATATGAGCCGATCCACTACAATTAGGTTTACCTCAGTGGTTCCCAGCATTTTTTGGATGGTGACTCTATTTTAATATCATAAATTCCTGCAGACTCCAAAGACATTTTTCTCTATTTTTTTTATTTATTTAAAAAAAAAAATTTTTTTTATCATATTTGTTTTACTGTGTAACAAGGATTAGTGCACACAGGCACACAAGTTGCAGCTCAGATATTATTATACTGTATTTTATTTTAACTAGATTTATATTTGAGAAAGTCAAAGTTGTTTAAGATTGTGCTGTGTTAATTTGAAAAGTAATAATATTTTAAAAAGTAACAATTTTTTTTTTTAATCATTACTAGACATTTCTGGCAACCCCATTTAAATTTTGGGTGAGCCCCCGTGGGGCCACGACCCCAAGGTTGAAAAACACTAGTTGACCTCCTCTGTCTCTGACTAACGTGATGTGATGTGTCATCATGAAATCCTAATTAGAAATTAATCCTAATTAGAAATTAATCTTCAGTCAGTGAGTACCAGACAGTAATTTCCTCCTTGATCTTCCAAAGCTAAAATAATAAATGATCCCTTTTTGTTTTGTTTTGTTTTGAAACTATCTTTTTAAAACTATCAAGCATCAATTTAATTAAAAACTTTCACAATAATAAAGTGCTTTAAAAGGATTGGGAGGTACACGTATTGATGCTGATTTATAACTTAATGGTTTTTCTGATTAAAATGTATAACATTTCTTAAAAAAAATAATAATAAAATGTATCACATTTCAAAATAAAATGTATCCTATAGATGAGCGAGACTACTGCGAAATACGTGTGTCTTTTAGCATTTTAACTGACTGGCCATAATATTATGACTATTGTTTATTAAGGCAAGAGCAACAAACTATGGCATGAAGTGTATCTTCTAATACTTCTTGGATAAAATTACTATTATTCACACCAAATTCAAGCGTTCATAATGTTAGCCTATAAAAATATGATCATTTGAATTTAGTGTTTCATTCCTGGTTATTAGTAAGTAAAACCCACCAATAATAATAATTGGTGAGACTACACCATAAATACTAGACTAGAAATTAAATAGATAACATTTTCCAGGCCATTATTAAAAGATTGAATGTATTCCCAATTTTGTGATTTTAACATTTTGATAAACACTGTAAAATGATGGATTTAATTAATTACTTAAAATGTGTGTGTGTGTGTTACCAAATTATTAGATTTTTTGTTAAATTTCAGATGACTGGAATTAAATGAGCTGATCTGAAGGTATACAGTATGTGTGTATATATTAACTGATCTGCAGTACTTAATAATGACCAGTAGAGAGCAAAGTTGGATAAATGCCACAATGATTATTATGTGACAACGTGCAGAAAATCATGTCATCATTTCTAAGAAAACAGCTGACATTATTAGAATAACCCGTCCATACAGAAATGAATCAGGATGACGTAACCCTGAGATCATCATTTAAAGAAGAAGAAGGAAAAAAAAAAAAAAACAAAACACTGAACTTGAACCAAAGAAAGTCTGAAATACCAACACGATTAAATGTAACACAACCTCTAGTTCCTTAAATTAATTCCTCAAATTGTGAGTAGTTGTTTTGGAAGTTTTTCTGCAGAAATCCACCCCCACAGAGGAAGGAATGAGACAGTCTTTGTTATTGTCTTACAACAAAAGTGACGGGCACTGAGGGCAGAGAAAAACAGCCATGGATCACACAGTGCCAGGAAAAGGCTGTTACATCCCTTCATGCTTGTTACTAGCTTCTCTTCATTTATCTCGTCATTTTTAAGAATAAATGAGTAAATAATGAGAGCTTTTGGGTTGTTTTGGGGACAATAAACACTGATATATGTTAATTTCTCTTTTATTACACGTCTGAAATGAATCAGGGCTGAAGTTTATTAAGATTCTAAGAAATGTGATTCATAGGAGCTAATTTATGGAATAGTTATTATGTTGCCAGATATTTTTTAGCTTTGACTAGCCACATGGTTGATCAGTGGGGTCAGGATGGGATGTTCCAGTTTATAATTTCTCTTTACCCTTTACCTACCACTGAGGGGATCTGGTATGGTGCAGTTTCTCTTTTGGTAACTCTGGTCATCTCTGAGACACTGCAATAAATCTGGAGTTGAGCTCTGCATTGCTTTTCTTCTCCAGGCCCTCTGTTCCAAACTCCTCACCCGACCCTGCGATCGACTGATGAAGTCGGGCCTGAAAAGTTCCAGAGCCTCCTGGGGTGGGGAGAGAGGGTAAAACATTTGCAGTGTAAAGATCTCATTCTGGGGAAAAAAAACACACACACACACACACACACACACACACACACACACACACACACACACACACACTAAACCCATTAGAAAAGGGAATAAATCTAAACTTCGGTGAAAAAAAGAAAAAGCTTTATACTATTTTTCAACCTTGAAGGGTTTAGAGAACTTTAATTATGGGCTAGTGGATGCTTAAGAGCTTTACTGAATCCTTACCTTCACATTTTAAGCCACCTTATATAACTTGATGAAAATAAAATCACAATATTTTCTTTAACAGCATGACTTATATGATATATAAAAAAAAAGGTTTGAAAATGTTCTTACACAACTCAAGCTGTCAAAGCTTCTGTGAAAAACAAGCCTGTCTGGTAACAAACATGAAACCCATATGATGATGGTGGTAATTCTAAAATAAAACCATTGCTTTTCCATAATGGAGATGACCCTTTGCTATCTTTTCTTGATACTAAACACTGTTACTAGAAATTTGTTGGAAAAGATGAGCATCATTTACAGTATGTCCTCACAGCTTTACACATTACAACAGTTTTTAATCCTTAAAAAAAAACAAAAAAAAAACAGCATACAACAAGGCAAGGCAAATTTATTTGTAGAGCGAATTTCATACACAAGGCAACTCAATGTGGTTTATATGATTAAAAAGTGCAACAGAAAACATTCAACAGCCTAAAATCAATAAGAACATTTAAAATAATCAGTAAAATCAATTAAAATCATAGTCAAACACATTACATCAACAACATCATGACCAATAATCTCCCTCTCAATCATACGCAGTAGAGAAAAAAGTGCCTTTAACTTTGATTTAAAAATGTTCACATTGGATGCTGACTTCAGCTCTGCTGGCAGTTTGTTCCACTTCTTTGCAGCATAACAACTAAAAGCAGCATCACCATGTTTACTGTGAACTCTGGGCTCCACTATCTGACCTGTGTCCATAGATCTGAGAGACCTGCTGGGTTCATACCTGACTAACATCTCACTGATGTTTTCTGGACCAACCCATTCACAGATTTATACACCAGCAGCAGAACTTTAAAGTCTATTCTGAGGCTGACTGGGAGAAAGTGTATTGAGTAATGTATTCTGACCTCTTTGTTCTGGTTAAGACCCGAGCTGCAGCGTTCTGAACCAGCTGTAGCTGTTTGATGCACTTATGGGGGATTCCTGTCAGAAGACCATTACAGTAGTCCAGTCTGCTGGAGATAAAAGCATGGACCAGTTTCTCCTGATCTTTCTGAGTCATTAAACCTTTCACTCTGGAGATGTTCTTTAGGTGGTAGAAGCTGTTTTTGTGATAGATTTGATCTGACTGCTGAATGTCAGATCTGAGTCAATCAGAACACCAAGGTTTTTGACTTGGTCTTTAGCTTTTAAAGATCGAGACTCAAGATACTTGCTGACAGCAGTCCTCTTTCCCTTGTTACCAAAGACAATCACCTCCGTCTTGTCATGATTTAGTTGAAGGAAGTTTTCACTGATCAAAATTAGAGCTTGTTGTGCTACAAGAGTTTGAGATGAAATTTATTTCACAAACGTTTTAAAAGTTGTGGGGGAAAAAAAGAGTCATTATAGATCCGGATGTACAATTTCTTCAAAGGTGTTGGGAGTAGGTAAACAGTGATTTATTGGTGTTTTTTCTGAAGGAGGGTTGAGTTAGTTACCATGTAAATCTGTTTTAAGATCAGCTTTATAGTATTTCTCCAGGAGTATAAAGAGCACAATCTTTAGAGCCAGATGATGACATTGGATAATATCTGCAGGAAAAGTTTTTCAACTCAAGGGACTAACTTTTAGTTTGGTGCGAAACACAATTTTTTGAGGATAAATTGACTTTTTTTTTGTCTAATCTATAAAAGTAAACAAACCCTTTGTGATCGTGTATGATATGCATGGGTTTAAAATGTTGACCATGCAATATTCTTTGCACATGCCTCATTGATTGAAATGGGAACCAGGGACATGTCATGTAACAAATCGGTAAACAAAAAACAAACCCTAAAGAAATGCTAAATACCTATTTCTTACTTTAAGGCTGAGGGTCGTGCTGGTGCTTTTCGGAGGCGCAGACTTCTTTCTGCAGTGATGTTGGTGAGTTTCCTCCAAGACAAGGACACGATGAGGTCTTGAGCTGAAATTTTCTGTTTTATCAGCTCCACTTTGCACACTGCAAGTTTTGGGGTCCACTGGGAAGACACAATGATAAGCAAAGTTTAATTTGGCCAAAGTGAATAGCAGGGGGCAACAATAATGCAATTTCAAGCAAAAAGACATCAATGTGTAAATGTGTGCTAAGCAGCTTCTGATAACATCTTCTAAAGTTTCTTCCTATGCCACAAGGAGTTCTTTTTGCAGTAGTTAAAGGACTTCTGAATTCCATCTAAACTGCTATGAAGTGAAGAAAAGAACAGACCTTGAATTGAACCCGATTTGCTCACACACAAGCAAGCTCGATGCATGCACTTACAAACACAGCCATACCATAGAGTGGAAAACCCACTGGGAACATGAGTGTGGCCAATGAATAATGCAAAGGAAGACAGTACATCCATCCTCCAGCTGTAGCCTTTCATAAAATGCATATTTAACTTTTAAATATTCTCACGATTTGTAAATCTTGACATGACAGTGTGGCATGTGGTTAAATTGTCTCAATAATAATAATAGTCTCTCGCTGGAGAGAAAATGAATTATATGGTGCAATTCATTCATTCTTTAAAAAAGTCTTAATGCAGACCAACACAGCAACTGTTTTGCAGTATTTAGTGAAAACCACTACAGATTTTATTTCTTTCTGTTTAATTTTGTTGTCACATTAATAATATCTTGTGTTTTTACTGTGCATAGGCGTTTCTGGCTATAGGCAAACTATGTGATTGCATAGGGCCCCATGAGCCACTAGAGGCCCCCAAAGCTGAGTCTATGGCCTCAATTGTAAAAGAAATGTGTCTTTCTTTATTGCTAGTGTCCTACATAAATGTAGGGTATAAGAAAATATATCATAAGCTATTGCCAGTGTTTTTGAAGAGTAGTTAAGTCAAATTTGTGTGACCCGAAAGTTTAGGAAAGGATTAGGAATCTGAATGGAGTATGTGTGTCCATATTTAATTTAGGAGTTAGGAGAATTAGGAGTGTTAATCTAAATTGCCATTGATGTACCTCTTTAGTAAATGACGGCTTTAGAACATGACTCCCATTTAAAACACGTCTAAAGCTCTACAAAGAAAATTTCCCAACCAACTGCCCTCGACCCAATCCCTTAATGCTTTTTTGGATTTTGGCAAGCAATTGATTCCAACTTCTTTTAAGAATCTACTGTCAAATTCAGTGTTTATGTTTACCCATAATGCTGCGTTCACATCGAATGCGTCTTCTGTGGCACCGGACGAACCGCAGGGTCTGCAGAATAAAAAAATGTCCCGAAGCCCCGCCCACCAGCGAAACATCCAACTCGGTGAGTTTCACTGCCTGCTGAAGCGAGGAGCTGCGCTGCTTTTTCTTCTACATAAACCACCAGCGAAAAAAGCTGGTGTGATTTGCGGCTAATGGTATCCTTGCTCAGTGCTACAAAGATAACTTTTACCTGCTACTACCACCTTCTCGCTGATTCTCCTCCACGCCTAATCCTTCCTAGTCCGGTCCCGGTTATAAAGGCCATGCCATACAGCTCCAGGTGGTCACACACAGCTTCTACTCCATGGTTGAATGGGTGAACAGACCGATGTCCGTGTTGACGGCCTGACGTCATCATCAACAAAGACTCTGATTGGCTTTCGTCATGCAAAACAGTCACAGGAGTTCAATATTTTAAACTCTTGCGAATGTGCTGCTATGCGTAAAATCGGGAGCGCGCTCATACGGCCAACGCACTTGACGTGCGGATCGGACCGCACCACCACGCAGGAAAGATTTCGCATCTGGGACGCATCTCTCCATTGATTTTGTATGTAATCTGGACGTACCGACATTTTGTGACGCATTCCGGTGTGAACGCAGCATAACTGTTTACAGAGGTGGGTAGTAACAAGTTACATTTACTCCGTTACATGTACTGCAGTAACTTTTAGAAAAAAATGTACTCAGTAAATTTATTGAGGCATACTTCTACTTTTACTTGAGCATTTACATGTAACAGTACTTTTACTCGAGTACCATTTTTGGCTACTCTACCCTTCTCTGGAGCTTTTACATTTGTCCCCTCAAGTGAAGCAGTTGTCAGTCAAGCTCAACACCGGTCTGCCTGCCTCTGCAGCCTGCGTGAAACTTTTTAGTCATGCTGGGATTCTTTTCAGGGCCAAAAGGAGCAAACTGCTTTGGAAACACCTTGAAAATCAACTCCTGTTTGAAATTAACCCACACTTCACAAAGACTCTTTTACCTCAAAAAATGCAGGTCACCCTGAAAAGCCTGAGCTTATGTCACTCTTAAGTTTTAGCAGTTATTTTTGGTTTTTCAGTTCATTTATCTTTATACAATTAATAATGATACAAAATAAATAGCAAAAAGAGGTTCAGCGTCAAGAGGAGGGGAAGGCTTGAAGAGGGGATGGGGTGGTAAAAAGAGGGGTGACGAGGAGAGGGGTACAGGAGGGAGGCAGAGAGAGGAAAGGGTGATGTAAGGAAATGATGTAATGGAGAGAAGGTGAAATTGCTTTTATTCGTCACGTTTTCATTACAAAGCATTTGAATGTATAACTTCTAAGAATAGATATTGTGATTTTTATGTTTTAAGATGTTATTTTTTACTCTTACTCAAGTAAGTATATGGGATGACTACTTCTACTTTTACTTGAGTAAATGTAATTTACATGCAACAGTACTTTTACTCGAGTACCCTTTTTGGCTACTCTACCCACCTCTGGCAGTTTATTTTAAGCGGTACAAAGTGTATTGCTGTGTGGGATTTTTTTAAATCATTGAAAGGTGAGCAGTGCAGTGAAATAATAAGACTTTCCTCCCAGACAAAGTGTCACATTGAGCTTGTTGTTACAGCTTGAAAATGTGATCTTATCTACAATTTCCTTTGAGTGTGAGGTACTGAATTAAAGGTCACTTTATAGGAGTGTGTTGGGTTGTCACTTCAGAATCAAGGTAATGAAACTCCTACCTGGGCCGGTGCTGAACGTGTGCTGCTTTTGCCTAAAATTGCTTTGAACAGAGAGGGCTGCTTTATCTGCATTCTCCTTCAGCCTTGCAGGCTTTGTATTACAGTGGTCTGGTTCTCTGAATGACAATAATCCCAAAGCAGAGCTGCGGCGCTGCATGTCTGAATCATCAGCCTTGCTGTTACCATCATGCGTGGGCGCTGTTTGCCTGACCTTGCGTCCCCAGTGTTTAGATAGAGGCCCTCTGCAGTTACTCGAGCCACTCGCTCTGTCACTGCATTTGAAGCTGACTGACATTGCCTCTCTAGCTTTCCTGTAACCCTCATTTGTTTTGGCTGGTTTGTTTTGTGCTTGCGATCTGTGAGCAGACGACACACCAAGGGGAATAAACATGGCCGATCTATACACAGCTGGTCGGCCTGATCTTCTTCTTTCCAGTTCCTCAAGGGAAATACAAAGTGACTTGTCCAAAAACAAAATAGAGCTACTGAACCTCTGAGGCACCTCGTGATGGATTGAAGATTGGTAGCAAGGCTCTGAGGAGAACTGGTTCATTACAGAGGTGACGATCAGTCCTGGATTTATGTCCTCTTCTGTGCAACTCAGTCTAAGTTGTACAAGTTGGACTTTCCTCCTTCCAGGATCTCTTTCAGCTTTTGTACAGGCCTGTCTTAAGTCACACGCTGTCGTTTCAGGACGCTGCTCGCATATGTTAGGTTGGCAGTTCGATACTCTCATTGTCAGTTTGAATATACTTTTTCTCCCCAAGGATTCTGTCTGTTATCTTCTCAGGTTGTGGTGGAGAGGATGGCCATGAAGATTGCCGTAATACTGAAAGTAATGGCAGGGCTTCCAAGTTTTGATGGCGATGGAAAAAAATTGTTTTTCACCACTGGTTAAAACTGCATTGTAGAATTTACTATCTGAAGCCTGAGAGTAGTTGGACTGCGTTATTACTTTAAAAGGCACCCTCTCCTGTGCTTTTTACCACCACTCTCCATGACGGGACATTTCTGTGCAGTGAAGCAGTCATTTTCCTCACTTGAGGGCTATAAAGAGAAAAAGACACACAAAAAGTTCATATCACAGTTAAGCTCAAATGTGTGGGTTGGACACTTCTGTAGACTGAAAGGTTGTAAAGGAAAAATGAAACTCAGATAGAATATGAATACAACGATACTAGCTGTTGTAATTTAATTAGGGATACCTATTATCTGCTCTCCATCTCCTCTCATTTTATCATCAGTTGGCGTTGCCATGGCAGTTTGTAAAATGATGGACAGCATGTGGGGACAAATTATTCCTGACATTTAAAGCAACGACGCAGAAGGTACAATGCAAACAAACAAAAACACATCACTGCCGAATCTGAATTTTTACCTATAGAGATGAAAAAAAAAAGGTCTTTGATTTCACCAGATACTTGAAGTGTATTTCCCATCCTCTCAGTGTCTTTGTTATTATATTGTGCTGTTTAACATTTTCCTCTCTTTCTGTTTGAAGATCAAACAATGAAACATCTTCTGCGAACAGCTTCGGTGTTGACTCACATCCCAGGGATTCAAATGTCGGGAGAGTTTTACACAAATCTAATTTGGCATAATGAATGAATTTGCCTCGCAGAGGAATGTTTTTATGAAGTGGAGTGAAAGGAATCGGAAAACCCAGCTAAACAAATGTAAGAAAACAAGTTTCTATCTACTGTTAAAAGATTTACAGTAATTAAGGATTTTACTTGTTTGTAAAAAGAAAATTGATATTCATTGTTGTTGGTTTTTTGACACCCAGTATAGGTGGTGAACAGCTAACAATTTTAACACCTTGATTAGGCTTAGCTTGGAATTACAATGTGCTTTTAAAACCGTGAAATGTGAAATAATTAATTAACGTCCTCTCTTTTTGTTAAATGAACTAATAATTAGTACGTAATCATTGCAGAGGAAGTTATGAGTGGATCTTCCCTGGTGGCTGGACGGTAGTAAGAAAAGTACACAATTTTGAGCATTTTTAGGGGGTTTTCAACCCATGAGAGATTATTTTAGTGAAAATAACATAAAATGTGAAATTTAAAGTTAGGAATAAATGATTGGTTTTCATGTATTTCATGTGTTTCATGGTTTTCATGTGTAACAATCTGAATAACAAAATTGCTAATTAGAGTGAATGGTCGACCTGCACCACGGCGATCTGGCAATGCACCCCATTTGGAAAGCTTTGACCAAGTCACTTACATACATGCTTTTATCATTTGGGAGAACCATACTGACCACTGATGCACAATCTGTTACATGATTATAGTACTGTAGTAGAACTGAATAATATTGTGGTCTTTCATGAACTACCATAGCATTTAGGTTTTTGTTAAGAAAAAAACAAAACAGTATTTCTGTTGTTATTTGTGGTAACATTTGAGCATCATTCAGTATATTTTTAACAAAAACTACAGAACTAATAAAATGCAATGTTTCGTGTGTCATTTGTTTAGCTAACCATTAACATTATATTGCCAGCATTAAATTGCGGCTCTTGGTTAAAAAAAAAAAAACTCAAACATGGACCTAAAATATGGCTACGGATGCTCATGGTCAATTTCTGTTAAAGTAGATGTCCAAACAACAGTGCTATTAGACATTAGCCTTTCTCTGATTTGCTTATTTACACTTGCATTGATGAGCGTGACATGCTAAAGGTATGGTAGAACAGGGACAACCCATATGAGGATCAACAGAAACTTTTAAACTATTACATTGTTTTTCATCAATTTAACACAGCTGTTAAAAGTACAACAACACTGTATTCAATATGCATTGCCCCAAACCCATCCATGGTCCTGAATTTCAGCTGTCTGAAAGTTGCTCTGCTGAGCTCTCCTGAGAACAGGCTGTTTCTGTTCCTGCACCTTTAAATGCTAATGAGCTCCATCTGTCGAAGCCTACTTCTGTAGCTGGGACAGAATATTGGCACTTATGTTGATTTGTACGACCAACAACAGAGCAATATGCGTGTCTAGCTCTGAGAGACGACATTGCGAAACACTACTGCTATCTCACCGCTGGACACACCAAACTTCACCTCGAGGATGAATGCCCCCCTCTAGAATGTATCCTATCACCACTCAGAGGAGGTCGGCCTATGAAAATGACTCCTTTAGTTGTAGTAGAGCTGAATCTGAACAGCTTGTAGGAGCGCCGTTTTACCAGTGGGTGGGCTGCAGAGACCATGCAGGAATCGCTTGTTTTTCTTATTCTGGGAGTTGGCCGGCTCAGGGAGGACCAGTTTATAGATGTAGAGAGCAGAAAAAACGTGTTTTCCAAGAAAGTGTCTATTTGTACGGTTGCTGTACAGACAACCCCCGGTGCTATTCGTACGATTACCGAAGTACAATTACGTAGCGTTTTAGGGTTAGGATTAGATTTAGGTTTACAGTAGGTTTAGATTATAACCCTACATCGCAACAAATTTGGGGTTAGGGTTTTGGTTAGCATTAGATTTAGGTTTAGGGTTTAGGGTTACGGTTAGGTTATAACCCTACATCGCAACAATTTTTAGGGTTAGGGTCAAGTTTAGGGTTAGGGGTTAGATTTAGGTTATAACTCTATATTGCAACAATTTTTAGGGTTAGGGTCAAGTTTAGGGTTAGGGGTTAGGTTAGGGTTATAACTCTATATTGCAACAATTTTTAGGGTTAGGGTCAAGTTTAGGGTTAGGGGTTAGGTTTAGGTTATAACCCTATATTGCAACAATTTTTAGGGTTAGGGTTAGGTTTAGGTTAAGGAGTGGTTCCAGCGCCTCTAACTGACACGTCCCCAGCATCTCAGAGCAGAGAGAAGTGCTTGTTTTTCCATGATTTTTAGACCTAATTGCATATACTTAGCAATTTAGCTCAGTGTTCAATGACACGTTTCTGTGGCGAGACAAACTCATAACGCAAATTTATTTCTGCTTTACACGAACTTTAAACTTAGATTTCTGTTTCTGGAGCACCTATTTGAATTTTTTGAATACAGTGCATGCTGGCCTCCCAACTGACAGGAAAAACCTAGTTAGATACAAGAGGTACTTGTTTTTGCCCTGGATCTCAGATTTTACAGCGTTGACATGATTTTCAGGGAACAAACAAAGGCGAGGTTAGTCAGTGACTCCTTTATCTCCTCAGTGAGTCACAGAGTCTTAAGTATGCTACTTAAGCTGATAAATCTATAACATTATCTCTCACCAACATTGTAAATCTTTGATATTCCAGTGAGTTTTTACATTCATCCAAACACGCCTGTTCTTCCTCTCTGCTTCACCTCAATTAGCCCAGTTAGTTGTTTTCATCCAGACTACTCCTTTGATCTTTGTCACAGTCCAATAGTGTGTTCACATCTGGATAAACTAGCTCGACTTTCCATCGAAATTAATTTGTGTGCAGTGAAAGCTTCAGCAAGCCAGAGTTTGCTGGTGTGAAAACGCCCTAAATCTTTTGAACTTTACATTTGTTCTTGTATGTAGCAGTGGGAATTCTTCAATTTTCTGCATGTGTGTAAGATCACATGATTGCATGCTCTAGGCCTAGAAATCCTTTGCAGATTGACTCACGTGGTAGTCCGGGGCCTAAACCTGAGATTGGGAATCTATTGACTAACCTGACTATAGCACTTGTGTTAAACTCAAGGCCCTGGGGCCAAATCTGGTCCTTTAGAGCATTTGTTTTGGCCCACAGGTGAAAGAAAACATGAATTTATGTGTAAATTATAATTATATTATATATTAATATATTCCAATAATTTATTTGTAGATATCTCAGCCCGTCCAATGATACAAATTCAATGAAATTCCACAATATAATGCTTACATTGCATGACAGTAGATATTATTCATCTTAAATTCTTGAAAGAATCTTGCAATTTCCTTCAAATTATTCCACAAAATTTACCCAGATTAAATTTTAAAAATTGGCACAAAATCAACAAAATTTAAAGAAAAATCTGTAACCTTTTCCTTGAATATTGTAGGTTCTTTACATACTTTCTTTATCAGTTATACGCAGAAGTGCCAACTAAGGTTTATTAAAGGGCCCATGTTACGCTAAATCTACTTTTCTGTGCTTTAAACATCATAAAGTGCTATTTGGGCTTCATACACATGCCCAAAGTGTTTTTTTCATTGATTCCCTCAATCATTAGTTAGAGGGTGATTTGCTCCTTTCTTACTGCAGGGTGAGCCCAAACACCTCACTCCAATTTGATGACACGTTCCCACTTAGATAACAAAGCCACGCCTCCAGGATGCTCTCTGCCATGACTGACATGTAAACAGACACGCCCACGAAGGTGAGCATTTCAGCGTCCTTCGCGCAGTGCTACAGTATGTATGTATTTTCTACAGTCTATGTACGTATCGGCGAACGCCCCGCCCCCACGCTCTGTCTCGTGTTTATAAAGCAGAATGAGCTCGGCTACAGAGTGGGTGGGAGGAGGGCGGGCCGTCCTCTGGCCCTACGTCACAGTGTGGGGAGGAGGAAGTCAGTGTCCCGTCTATAGACACAAATCAGCCTGTTTGTGTAGAGTTGCTCAGAAAGTGACTTTTCAGAGGCTAAAACTCTGGAAAACAGAGGAAAATAAACCTCAAATACTATGTTTTTGGGGTTCTTAGGACAAATGGAGATGGCTGAAAAATAGCATGATATGGGACCTTTAAGTTGAAATTGCTGGTTTTCCCACATGAAATCTGTGGCCCCTGAACTAAAATGAGTTTGACACCCCTGGAAAATAGGAATAAATGTGTGCATGTGTGTGCCTGTGTTTGGCGTTATGGAACTGTGATGGACTCACGACTTGCGTAACTTGTGTATGACACACTCAATGACAGAGTATTGCTGTCGAAAATGTGTCTAACAGTTTGTGTCAAAGGAACTTAAGTAATGAAACAAATACAAACAGAGCTGTTTACCTCATTGATGTCAGATGTCAACAAACATCAGAATCTCCCCTGTCCGACCCTGATTTGTTCTTCTTTGTATTCCACCTGAACCCGAACACAAAATGACTCATTTTAAAGGAGAAACTCCAGACTTAATCTCATCTATATAACACCATAAACAGCATAAAAATGTTGTCCATTTCAAAGACATATACACCTCCACTTATGTTATTATTTTTACTCATCTTAAAACTACACCCAGTCAGTCACTGAAAAATATTATTCCTGCCAACACTACAACATCTCATCCTTCGCTTCAAATTATCGTTCCATCTTTTATTTCATGATAAAAGCCATGTTCATCCTCCTCTCTATAGCGTTCTGGTCCCCAGTTAACTGATAATGACTTGCCCAATTTGGTTATCTACTCTGCTTGCCCTGCACATTTTAGATAATTATTTAACAGCAAACAATAGCTTAAACATCATGGCCCATTGTTTCATAAGAGAAGAGGCTTATCGACTAATTTCACACATCACAGTGCGTAATTTAAGTTCTTTATCATCAATCTAGCTTGTCCAAATCCCAAGCAGTCATTAGTTAATAAAACAAAGAGAATGAACCAAGTGGAGGCATAATTTACTCTTTATGTCAACTCATCAAACACGCAAAAACATTATTGAAATGTTTTACACCATTACAGTAGAAAGTGCTGATGGTGGACTGTATTTAATACAGGATTAAATAAACTCATGCTGATTGATTCTTTATGGGTATATGGGACAGGAATTCTGAAGGAATTCGGGCGACCGTGCCTCAGGTGGTAGTGGGTCGTCTTCTGATCGAGAGGTTGGGGGTTCGATCCCAGTACCTGACTATGTGTCGAAGTGTCCTTGGGCAAGACACTGAACCCTAAGTTGCTCCCAGTGGTCGACTAGCGCCTTGCATGGCACTCCTGTCCCACTGGTGTGTGAATGTGAGAGTGACTGGGTGAATGAGCTAATATGTAAAGCGCTTTGAGACTGCTTCAGTGTGGTGATAAAGCGCTATATAAAATCAAGTCCAAGTCCATATATTATATGTTCTACCAATTTTCTCTTTGATTTACCTTTTTCCCAGCCAGTGGGAGACATAACAGGCAACAGTGCGTTTATCAAGAGTCACTCTTACTAAGCAGACTTGGCTGATGATTTGTTTGTTTGAAGCCAAATAGAAGACACAGTCAAAGACAGCTTTTGTAAAATTTCAATAAAACAAAACCAAGAGATTCAGTATAAAATGTATTTGTTAAGAGAAAAGATAAACAGTGTATACACAGTACACTTTAAACAGCCATGACAACATGGCCACTGCCAAATTGAGGAAAAAAATGCTTTTATTGCCAATGGAAAAACAATAGGGTGCACAGTGGGGTTAGTGTTTAGCACATCCGCCTCACAACAAGAAGGTCCTGGGTTCAAGCCCTGGGGTGGAAACTTGGGTCCTTTCTGTGTGGAGTTTGCATGTTCTCCCCTGCATTCCTCCCACAATCCAAAAACATGACTGATAGGTTGAGTGGAGTCTCTAAATTGCTCTTAGGACTGAATGTGAGTGGTTGTCTGTGCCTGTGTTGCCCTGCCTTGCTCCTGTCCAGGGTGTACGACCAACTTGTGCTCAGCGTGAGCCGGAGATAGGCACCAGCAGACTATCGCGACCCTGAAATACAGGAACAAGTGAGTCTGAAAATGGATGGATGTGAAAACAAATCTTTCTTGCAAGACATGTGACCACAGTTTGCAATACTTGACCAATATCCCTAGTAAGCCCTTTTCAAGCCCGAGGAGAACATGCAAAACACAGATAGAAAGGTCTCCAGGTTAGACTTGGTTAAATAACCCTGGAATGTATTGTGGTATATCCACAAAACTACTGTATAATTACTGATTTATCATTAGAATGTTGCATTACTGTGTGAATAAAAGGAAATGCGGTCAAAAAGTGGACGTTTAGTCAGTCGGGCAAGGGTCAAATTGTAACAGCTAGATGAGTGGGTCAGAGAATGTGGTTCTGGTTCAAAATACTCTACAGTGTTAAAGGAGCAAAGGTTGACTGAGCTACTATAGGTCAAACGGCTGAGTTTTGTGCTGATTCTGACTTAAAGGACTTAGAATACACATTAGATCAGTTCTTTTGTTTTTAGTTTCCACCACGAGCAGCTTCAGTGGGTACATAAGTGTCAGAACTGGGCCACAGAGCAAATGGAGGTGATCTAGACTCATGAAACATGAACTGTTTTGCACCACTTCAATGGCCAGGTGCGAGTTAGAGGTGGTGCAATGCTTTGATCAATCGCAGAGATATATTTTTTACCTTTTGTGCTGCTGCAGACAATCCTTTCATGGAAATTATAATTCCAGATGCATTTTTTTTCATAGGAAAATTGCCCTAACAAATAAATTAAAATGCTTCAGAAACACATACTACAAGACAATTAGGAGTTTCAGTTTTATTAAAGACATTAATCCGATTCATTATTTACACAATGTGCTGCATAAACTCCTGCACATACAGTCTTCCCAACTCTCCAATCCAAAAAGCTTAGAATACTGCTAGAGTTTTGTTGCCAGATACAGTAAACAGTCAAGGGTTGTAATTGATAGGGTCACATTGACACTTGATGATCCATAAGTTTGTGACACACGGTATTAACATGAATCTGAGGTGAAAGTAGCTGATTACAAGTACTCAAGTTACTGTAATTGAGTTGCTTTTATGAGTACAGTAATTTTAATTGGACTTGAGTACGTTTTAAAAGAAGTAAAGTAATTTATTAATCTACCAGAAGTCACACCTCTGCTTAATAACATAATAAGGTTGCATCGGGTCGCATTGATATAAGTCTATGGGTCCGGTAACAGCCAAAATTATATTTTCTATACCTGTTTGCTGTTATGACACGCGACCTTGTTTCCGTGCACAGTTCCGTATTCACTTTGATTGACAGACTCAAAAACAGGACGTCGAACCCTATTGGCTGGGTGCACTCGGCGATCGTTTCCATTTGTATAGGGGTCTATAGGACGAAGGAGGGACTTATATACATTAATGTATATGAATGATCAACGGCAGTAGATCATAGTAAAAGACTGGTAAGGTATTTTTTTTTCGCATTTTAAAAGAATCATACATAAGAGATTTCTCAGAAACTACGGATTTCAGCTTTAAGTTACAAATGTGCAAGTTTGGTCTCTTTTTTTAAAGTTTATACATGAGATGTTTACTATATACAAGGGAACCGTGGCAGGATTCATTACCAAAAATGAATGTGGGGGCTGAAAGTAACTATTAACGTTTACTTTGAAATACCATTTAATTGAGCTACTTTTTACTTGCACTTGAGTATTTTATGTATGACTTACTTATACTTGTACTTGAGTACAATTTCAATCAAGTTACATTACTTCTACTTTCTACTATATCAGTATTTTTTACACGTCTGACATGAATGCATGCAGAGTTTCTGTTTTATAATGTATTGAGGAAAAAACACTAAGATTATATTTTATATACACTTGTGGAATTTAAACAACATGTTTCCCCTATTAGTTGCTTACCAGGCATACTAACTCCATTTGGACCAATCATCTGGTCTTGCCTGGACAAATACAATGTGGATGTATCTCTGAGGACATTATACAGTACAATGGTCATTGACTTGGTGTATTTATTTACTTTTTATTTAGTGTTGCGTCACGTGTTGGCAAAACCAGCAAGCATCCAAATTTGAGTGCTTGTTGTGGTTGTTCCCATCTGGTTAAGAAGCACAGGCTGTGCAGAGCTGTAGGCACTAGAGAGACGGGAAGTGTTGATCACAGACTCACTAAAGGGAGTTCATAGACACAATGCTGGCATTCACATGTTTCATGTGAGCTGCTGTTATCATAAACATGGTAGACTATTATCCAAACCCCATTTCTTATGCATGTGTCTTTTATATTCTTGTCCATGCATCTTGTTGAATAAGTAAATAAAAAAAAAAAACCCTGTTTAATGATCCTGACATTGGAGACAATATGATCTCTGTGTAAATTATTCTCTGAACACTCAAGCTTTATTAATCATTGACCTGTAGAATATGAAGCTGATCAATTTTGTATATGAGGTACATAGACCAAGCTACAAGCTGTGGCCAATATGGGCTCTACTGAGAGCAATTTGTCAAACCAAGTCAACCGTGTGGTAACAGTTCACCACCATGGGTCACTGGAATGCGGTCACATGGATCGTAATCTGTTTGAATTCACAGCATGAGGACATACCAGTGGGCTCAGGAGCTACGTGTGGATATTTTATCCACAAGAACCTTGTTGAGAACGATCTATGACTGTTAATAGACCCACAAGTAAGTACATCATTTAAGGTCGATAAACATACAAATGCTGTCAGTACGAATGTCAATTAATACGAGTGTAATGAAACATATAAAATAATAGTGTAAAACATCTTGTCAACAACATAAAGTATTAAATTCAGTCCATTAGGGGATTTGCTGATGCTCTGAACTTGTACAGTCAATAGTAATAATTTGTTTTACTATTCGTGAGTTTACTTTGTCACCTTCAACTGCCCAATTTTCTCTTTGATCAAACCCTTCCAACAAAATTTAGTTATAAATAACGAAATGTGTAATGAAAATAACACAAACTGGAATATTCAGGATGCAGATGCTGCCCACGTCGCATTGTATTAGCTAAGCATTAATTAGCATTAGCTAGCATTAACATAAATTAGTATTAGTTAGTATTAGCTAGCATTAGCAATAGCTAGCATTTGTATTAATTAGCATTAGCTAACATTAAGTAGCATTAGCATTAACCTTAGCATCAACATTGACTAGGATTAGCATATCCCAGCAATAGCATAACTGACCATTAACACTAACCTAGCATTAGTATTAACCTAACCTTAGCATTAACCTATCAATAGCAACAATCCAGCATTAACACTAACCTGGCTTTAGCCTAGCATTAGCATTAACCTAGCATTAGCCTAGCATCAACATTAATCTAGTGTTAGCATTAGCCTAATGTTAACAATAGCCTAGCATTGGTATTAATCTAACATTAGCACCAACCTAGCATTAGCTCAAAATTAGCAAAAAGATTGAAAAAGGTTTAAATGGGTTGAAGATAGTAGCTGAACATGTTAAAGGTTGAAGAAATGAATGGGAAAGAAAAAAATTAAACAAGTCAAAAAATGTAAAAGTTACAAATTATAAAAGCACTAGCATAAATCTCGGGAACTTTTTAAATTTTGTGATAGCTTAGTTGTCAAAATCGGACAAACGGTGTAGGAGGAGTTAAACCAGACGGAAGAAAAAATAGGATAACAATAGTGAGGAGGCCTCCTGCATATTCACTAATAACAAATTTGTTCATTGACATAGAAAGGATCATATATAAACGTGGGTATATGTAAAAGAAAAACTAATTAGAACAATAAAACTATCTACCATTTCTATTTGTAATACATTGTGTGTCATGCCTTTTTTAGTTGGACCAGCACAGTCAGCAAAATCTGATTTCAAGTGAGCTGAGCAAGATCGGTCCCATAAATAACAACAACCTAAATGGCTTTTTAATGTTGGGATAACTGTTAATTTTTTATTTGTTTTCCCCTCTTCAACTAAACACACAATGAACATCCTGAAATCTCATTGTCTTATTTTAAACAAAAATGTTAAACTAAAAACCTCCTGAAAATGATTCTATAAATGAATCGGGCAAACATTTGCCCTGAACCCACAGAAAACTACAGGAAAATATATAATCTAATAATATAATTTCATCATTTCCATTTTACCTGTAGTTATTCCACTTAGCATACTCCTTAACAATGGACTGTCTTGCAGGTTACCCAGAGCATCTGCAGTGCACAACATAATCAAAATTCCACTAATAGAATGATACACTAATAAAACAATGCCTCAAAGAAAAATGCTGTATAATTATTATTAAAAAAAAAAAGAATGTACTTAAGCACATTAAGTAATAACAAGAATAACCAGCAATGTATCTTCACTTCCAACCCTAGAGGAACTTATATAAGCTAAAATGGTCCATTCTCACCTTTCACTGTTTAATTAGGGAGAAAAGTTAGTTTGACACAGTTATAAATAACTCAGCTAAGGCTTTACATTGTCATTATACTGCTTACCAAAGCAGAAGTTAAAGATGTAGATTGTTTCTCCTCTAGTTGAAATCAATTCTTTCAGGCTGGTGAGAAAGCAGCCCTGCAGGCAGTCAGCAGTTTAAAAGATCCATTCAGTCGTCAGGTGGCTGGGAAAGCTCTGAGGAGTTTTGTCAAGCCCAAGTAAAACGTGCTGTCGCCTGACAGAGGCTAAAGAAAAAAAGCAAATCCATTGACTGTGTTCATGTGTTTATACAGTGGCTTCATGGGATTAAGTTTCTGACAGGAGCTGCTGTTCAAGATCCTTCTAGAAGCTTAACAGTGTTGCCTATGGTGGAGACACCTCAATATATCTTGATTTCACCCCCCACCCCCCCAGTTTAGTCATTTCTGGCAGTCTGGTTTTTGTGGTATCATTTAAACAACTGACCCATGGAGACGTCTGGCGGTCCTGGCGGAACCTCGACCTTGTTAGTTTGAGTAGAGTCCTCGACAAGTCTGTCCTTCGTTGGGATCCCCAGGGCTTAGGCTCAGGTAGCAGCACAGGTGACAGGTACTCAGGTTTCAGGACATGAGTATTAGGTCCCAGCTACGCATGTTATAAATACTGTCTGCTTCCACAACTGCTTACACATCAGAAAAAAAGTGGGGGAAATCAATATTCTGAGATAAAAAGAAAGCTTTAGTTGCACCACCTTCTCTACTCAGACTATTCATTTCTTCAGGTTGTATCCTACTCAAGTAGAAGTACTGTTACTTGATTGAAATTGTATTCAAGTACAAGTAAGTCATACATAAAATACAAGTAAAAGTAAAATGTAGCTCAATTAAAAAATAAAGTAAAGTAAAACTTACCCCCTGCCCCCACGTATATTTTTGGCAATAAATCTTGCACAATTGAAACTGAATTTATTTTCCACAAAGGCATCCGTATGAAATAAATGGTTTGTCAAAATGTATAATCATTTAAAAAAATAAAACAACACCAATTCATTTGAAATAAATACATTCTTAGAACTCTAAAACTGAGAAAATAACCAGCATTCAATGCTGTTTTGGTGCCGTGCATTACATTTAAACTGGTTGGTCGGCTATAATGTGATGCATTTGATTGAACTGTTGTGTATATATATACATATATATATATATATATATATACATATATATATATATATATATATATATATATATATACATATATATATATATATATATATATATATATATATATATATATATATATATATATATATATATATATATATATATAATATAAATTACTCAGTAATGGCTCTGAAAAGGGACTTTCTGAGCAGTTCTAAAAACGGGTTTTGGGGCCTACTTATGCATTTTCATGAGTCGGCGTGTCTGTAGACGCTGACTCCACACAACAGCTGATCTCTAGGAATTTTCTTTTGCTATTCACACACTCTTGTTATTGTTTTCAGCCAAAAAAAAAAATGCACCTTACAGTAAATCACATGGCTATTTAAGTAGCAATTGTGATTGTGAGTCAGACAAAAACTGTTTTAGGATGTGAGTTCGCCATGCGGCAGCAGCAACAGAGTAAATCAGCTGAGTCAGCTGCTTCAAACACTCACCGGAGCTGCTGATAGTGATAGTGATAGTCCACTGTTTTGTCCAACCGCTGCGTCGCATTGGGTCACAAACACGTCAGATCATCTCAAAGGCGAAACGAGACGGTAAAACGGGTACTAAAAATGGAACTGCTCCGGGTGCTACAATGTTGCTGCCCACTGCTCCTCGGGGAGAGGTTAAATGCAGAGAACACATTTCATGTATGTAGCTTTACATAATGTTACAAGAAAATATAATATATATTTTATATGAAAGCGCAGTGTTTGTTTTGGCAGTAAGTTCACCTGCACTACTCATCAATGCACTACTGCACTATTATCTTATTATTATTATTGTATTTTTATTTTATTTCGTTATTATTATTATTATTATTATTATTATTATTATTATCTTGTTATTTTTATTTAGTTTGCACATATTAGTCTAACTACTCTTATATTTATGTTTATACTTCTTTTTTTTTAATTTATTTTTCTTTATTCTAGTTGATTGTTATTATTTAATGTTACACTATCTGAGAGAGCACAGGTCACCAAAACAAATTCCTTGTGTGTATTCATACACTCTTGGTCAATAAAGTTGATTCTGATTCTGATTCTGAAGTTTGAGAGGGAGGAGCTCACATTCTTATAGGGTAGGAGGAATCAGGATTGTCAGGAGGAGGAGTTTCCGCTACCTGACGTAACAACTCGACCATTTGGAGCTGACTTTTTACAAAATGTGGAATAACAAGGGAGGGAGGAAACAGAACTTTTTCAACTTTGGCCCTCTGAATGACGCTAAAGGGATGTATATCACTGTATAAAGACCATTATGTAGTGTTTTTTCATAACACCTTTAAAACCTCTTAAAAGCAACTCAATTACAGTAATGTACCGTAAGTACATTGTGAAAAAATAGCTGTGCTGCGTAGTCAACCATTGTTTCTACCTTTAAATAAAACTCGGACGAAGCAAGTAAGTTGGCATTACAATCACTGTAAAGTAGTGTAAGTTTACACTTTCTAAATGATAAATGACTCAGTTACTCAACTAAAACAGCAAAGCACCAAGATATAATTCACTCTTGTCACCCTCCAGGACCCAATGGTTATAATGATATGAATGCTAAATAACACAAAAGCATGATCAATGGCTTCTATTGCCCACCATTAATCTACATGGTGTACTTGGCTGTGCTGTTACACAGTTAGCAAATGAAGTTACACGCTCCAATCATTTTACAATTATAAGCTATATGGAATATTCTATGCCTCACCTGTGCCCAAGGTTGGCAGGGAAAAGAGAGGTTTCAGGTCAGAACCATTGGTAGCCAAGGCCACCATTGGCTCATTTTTGGCCACAACTTTTTTGCAAAAACCATTCCTGCGATCAGGATTTATCATTAGGAATTGATGCAACTGAGCACCTCAAACATGTACAACACTAAAATAAATGGGGATAGTAACACACACAACTTTCAACCAACTCTTAATTAGAGGAAAAAGTTTGTGCATTATTCATCATGATACTACAATAGAGTATGTGCCAACCAAATAGAATGGCCTTTTTTATGCAGCTTTATAAGTTTCTTATCTTTTCCTGCACATATAATAAAGTTAGCCCACTGGTAATAAATCAAACATTGCTAGATTATGGTGTTGACATTATAAATGTCACAAACTGCAAATGATTTATTCGGTATAATTAAAAGCAGTACTGTAAAAGACTGATAAACGCAAAACCACTGCACAGGACTAAGGATCAAATCAAATCAAGCTTTATTTATATAGCACATTTCATGCATGAGGCCAGACAACGTGCTTCACGGTCAAAAACAAGTCATCGCAATCATCACTTGAAAAGGAAAAACAAGATATACATATTCAGAATAAAAGCTCAACGTGTACACAACAATTATCCACATAAAGCAGATCACACAACATGCACTCAAGGCTTATTCCAGAATTGGAGGATATTTTAAGTCCCAACCATTAAATTGAATAAATCCATGTACAAATTGTTAAAGCAATTAGTTGATGAGTAACTTGTTTTTGTCCTGACACCAAATCGAAATAAACTGGAATACCCCGTCCCACCCCCTTGATGACCAAATTGAACCTCAACTAAAACACATAAAATGCAACTTAAGTTTTCCTTTCTTTTGAATTAATTCGTTGATAGATGTCTCTTGTAATTGTGGAAAAGTTTGTTTTCAAATATATACTTTATAAAATATGAATTATTATGCAAGGAATCTGTGTCCCACAGCATTTGAGCAACCCTGTTACTAACATTTTTAACATGGTAGAAGAAGAAGAAAACTGTGAGTCACATGAAACAATCTCAATCTACCTCACGCAAATTATTTATTTATTTATTCTATTAGGATAAAGCAAATGTTTTATTCATTTTTCTTTACTTATTTACTTAAGTTTGTCCTCCTACTCAACAAGAAAAGTTATTTTAGAACATTATCATGAATTTTCAACCCTGTTACTATGTTTAGAGTAACGGGGTTGCACTACAGTAACATAAATTAGTTTTTTCTTAATAACAAACTGTCTATAGTTCATTCAAATACTTTGCATAATCTAAACTATTTCAGAATTTTACAGATTGATTCATAATCATAAAGGGGGAATTGAAAATGAAGTTGTGTTTTTCTTTCCTTCTTATAGCATGGAATACCAATGAGCACAAATAAAAAGCAGCAACGCTACCATGCCAGGGGTGATGCTGACCTACAGAGGAGACAACAGGACTTACAAAAGTGAGAACATATAGAAGAAAGGTGTAGAAACAAAAAAGATGCTCCTTTAAAAAGACTGAAGTGTTTCCAGTGGAAAAAGTGGAGAAAGGCATGAGAGGCAAGCCAGAATAAAATAATTTAAAGGGTTAAACACCCCTCCAATCAGCCCTGTAACTCCATTAACTCCAGAAATGACAGTTAGTACTGGAACGGGACCTGAGACTTTTAGGACAAGTGATAATAAGGTTATATAGTAGGTTATAAATTCTGCTGTAACAGGTTATGATTTACAGTCCGCATAAACAGGACTGAATCATAACATAATCTAATCGCTAGAGCGGACATGGGCTCGTCTGTAAAAACGGTCCCATTTACTGGTTCAATAAACGGGAAGCGATTCAAATTCTGATGTAGCTAGTCATAATTTACAGTCCGCATAAACAGGACGGAATCATAACATAACCTAACCGCGATATTGAACATATTGCTGCCAGTAGATTAGTAGCGCGGTGCCTTGCGCAGCTAGGGAAGGGGGGGTGCGCACACACACCGCAGCTCTGCCGAAAAGAGAATGAATGTTGACCTTCCAGCAGACGCAATCCCAACATTTGGATGAAAGATTTTCAAGACACACTAACTCTAAAACTGAATGTTTGACCCGATGGTGGCGCTGCAGAAAAGCGCATATTATCACCACAACCAATAGGGTTCATACTCTTGTGGTCATTATTGTTGTCTGTAAATTTGAGAAGATTTCTTGGAAAACTATTAAAAATAAATATATCCTAAATTAAGTTTGGCCTGATGGTGGTGCGAGAGAACAGGTCATGGTTTCATTATCAATGGGTTATTTATGTATTAAAACAAAGTGTCTGACACAAAAATTTGGTCAACAATTTTCAGAAAATCCATTTCTGGAGGCAAATATCCCTGGGGTCAGATTGACCCCATGTGTATTTTTGAAGATATTTGAATGGTTAAATTTAGAAAAAAACAGCTGCACGTTTGGCTAAGATTTGGTCAACAAAGCTTCCTTCACGCTGCCTTGAGATTTGTGCTGAAGTGTTTTCATTACTATTCGTATCAAGTTTTTTTTAAGTTACACAATGTGTCCATCACATGCCTTTCAGTCACATTTCATTTGATTGCTATTGTTTTGGGTTCCATGGGGATTATTGCAATCGATGCCAAGCGCTGAAGGAATGTACAATTTATTTGATTAAATCAAGGCAATTTGTTGTCTTTCGCTGTGTAACCTTTAGGGATCTGTTTCATAACAAAGGGAAAATCACATATATATTCAGTCGAGGTCGATTCTTTGTTTTCCAAAACAAGTTAAGATCATCTTGGATTTTGTTTTTCATTGTACACAATCATTGTGTACCAATTACAGTCTTTGAACACTATTTTTGAATGCTAGTGAGGTCTTCCAGATCAGGTGAACAGTTTCCTTAATTAATGGGAGGTTCAGGTTCCTACAAAAAAAAACAAAACCATTAACTCTACAACCTGATTAGGTAATTAATTAAACCTGAAGCCTCTAACTCGTCAAGGTTCCTGTGTTTTTCCTATTATATCACAATGAGTTTATCCATTAATCTTTTTCTCCAACTTAATCTGTTAAGAACTTTGAAGCCAATCCCACTTACTGTTACTTTTTAAGGGAAAGTTAGGTCTATTTTTCAGGCTATTATAGGCTAATTAAGATGAATATACTTACACAAAGACATATTATGCATTTAAAGCCATGCGTTTTTTTTTCCTATAACCTTATGCTCATTCTTGTTAAAGCTACATTTAGTATTTTCTGATTATGGAGTTTGTCCAAAATCCAACAACGGCTGCAGAAAACCTTCCCTCGATCCCTTCTATGATGCCCTTGCCAGCTGCCTCTGTGTCTTCTATACGAGTTCAAAGAAGGACAGATTATCCTATCTCAACCAGAAAAAGAACATGCCCTTGACATAAGAGAACTCCAGTTTTTGTACTGTAGGCACACCTGAGCAAACTCCTACGGTGCTATTATATCGACTCTTTCCCTGACTGCAAGTGTAATAAATCACCTATGCCTTGTGAACTGTGAACCAGTCTCTTGCTGACTCTTTTGCAGAAAGACCTTTTCTAACATTTTTCGAGCCTTCTCCGTAATCATCTCAACGCGTCCGTTCTCCTGGGAGAACCTGAATTTGTGCATGGGAGAGCCGCATCAGGCGTCTTAAAGACAGACCTTCAACTTTATTGCTGTGTTTATGGATTTTTCAGATTATCTTGACATTTTTATTTTGCTCTGTTTGACGTTATGATTTTATAATCTCTGTCGGAATGTTTCACTTTAATCATGTAAAGTACATCGAGTAAAATGACTTGCCGTGCCTTTTTAAAGAATGAATAGATAAGAAGCAACTTATTTCACAACAGCTTCTCTGATTGTGAATTGGACTAAATGGATTAAAGCAGTGAAGAGAACAGAACAGCCATTATCCTGGATAAAGAAAAATGTTTGTTTATAGCTCACATTTTACAAAGTTGATTGGCGAGGCGTCATTGTTACAAAAGTGATAAATAAGCACACAGATTTTTTATTATTTTTTTTTTTACAACCCCTCACTTAGCAGAAACTTAGTAATAAACACAATTACTCTGAAACGTCACTATCTTTGTTTGTTTTGAAACAGTGGCTTGATCCCATAAGCTTTTAGCACCGTCATGTTAGAATATTCCCGTGAAATATTAACAGCGTCCCAAAAGGTGGTTGTCACTTACATTTGAAGTTGCTTTAAAACAAGCTCATTTTAAATGCTCTTAAATAGTGTGCCTGTCAAACAATGTCGTGAAAAAACAGCAATCTCAGAGCACGCGATTAAACCGTCGTCTCTGAACAGCAATCCCTTCAGACAAACTGAACTGATGTTTCACTCTGGAAAATGTCATTTTCGACACAGAGGATGAATAAAAAGTTTACTTTAAAATCAGGGCATGTTTCTTGTCTTATTTTCGATTCTTTTTAAAATTGGTATTTTTTTTTCTTTGCTTGGAAAAGTCTTGATGAATTCTTTCTAAAGAATCAAAGGAGAATAGCCAATGAACTCAATGTTTCCAAGAGTTTGATAAACATAAAGAATCTCACAGTTACTTCATTGTCAAATAGCATCTAAAGTGAGTTCAATGATTAGTTCTTCTGGCACATTTTTTTTTAATTTCAGTTTGAAAATAACTGGTAGTGGTAACAAGAAAACATCCTAAAAAGTACAAGCAGCATTAAAGGGTTCATGTTACTAAATCTACTTTTCTGTGCTTTAAACATGATAAAAGTGCTATTTGGGCTTCATACACATGCCCAAAGTGATTTTTTCATTGATTTCCTCAATCTTTAGTTAGAGGGTGATTTGCTCCTTTCTGCAGGGTGAGCCCAAACACCTCGTTCCCATTTGATGATGCGTTCCCAAGTTGATGACAAATTTGCCGCAGCACTGAGCTGGAGAAGCCGCGCCTCCAGGAAGCTCTCTGCTGTGATTGACATGTAAACAGACACGCCCACGAAGGTGAGCATTTCAGCGTCCTTCGCGCAGTGATATGTATGTATTTTCTGTAGTCTATGTATGTACCAGTGAACGCCCCGCCCCCACATTCTGTCTCGTGTGTATAAAGCTGCATGAGCTCGGCTACAGAGTTGGTGGGAGGAGGGCGGGCCGTCCTCTGGCCCATACGTCACAGTGTGGGGAGGAGGCAGCCAGCGTCCCGTTTATAGACACGCCCACTCATGAATATGCATAAGTAGGGAAAATAATCCTCAAATACTATGTTTTTGGGGTTCTTAGAACAAACGGAGTTGGGTGAAAAATGGCATGACATGGGACCTTCCAAAGAATCGTTTCTTTGTGAAACTAAATCATATTAACGAGTGAGAAAAAGCCAGAGCTCAAGCATTACTTCATTTGTTTTGTTACAATGAGTAAAAGATGATTAAAAAGGCTGGAAATAACTTTAATTTGAAGAAACCTCAATATAAGAATATTTCTTAATGCTGTGCAATTGGAAATGTTGTCGGTTTCCATCTGTTTCGGTGTTGTTTGAATGTTTCAAAATAAGATAAACTCCAACTTCAAGGACATTATTTGATTATTGTGAGACCATAGACCCATAATCACAGATGATCGCTAAAAGGGGAAGGGGAAGTTATCAATGCATAAAACATTTTTTTAAAGAGCATCTTTGTGATATTATTTCTGCTTATTGTGCACCCAATATACAATCTCTGCATTGAGAGGTACGGCTGTAACCAATGTGACATTGCTTCGTGAAACCTTTTTTTAAAACATTATTTTCGTGCTAAGCCTTTTAACTTCAGCTGTTGTGCCAGTGCCAAACTGTATCATTGTAAATCGATGTAAACCGTTAAGCCTGAAAACCTCTTAATAAATGTGTAGTTTGTAAAGGTTGAGAGCCTTAGGGTAAAGGACTCTTCTTTGATTTATCTTTTTCTAACAGCGTTAGTTAGTTAGTTCACTAATAATGAAGCGACTGAAATTACTTTGCGGTTCCAAGTCTTTGACAGCCCGTGGAAATGCCGCACCACTTGAGAGGCCATCTGTGTAGATTGATCACCTTTGCCCATGAGATAATGAGAGTCTATTGAAAACCCTATGGATGGACATTTTCTACCATGCAATCAACATTTGCTTCGTCTTCCTCCAGCAATATATTGATCAGAGAAACTGTGTGTACTGTTTATACATACCGCCCCCCCCTTACAGTTTCTCCAAACCCCCTCCTGTGTAGCTCACACACTATATGTATTTGTGCATGCAAATGGTCTGCACCCACTTAAAGAGGATTGCTTTTCCTGAGTGATACTTTGCTTATTTGACCCTGTGTGTCTATTTGTCAGCGAAATAACTGCCTGACAGTGAGTGGTTGAGTTTCAAGTACAGTTGACTACAATGCTGGGCGACATACCAGTAATATCAAATTATTTAGAATAATCCAAAGAATGATATGCTACAATAACTGTGCGCATCGGTTTGTTTTTCTTTGTATTGCTTTTTCTGTTTTGTATTGCTCACTGGTTCCTTATTCATGAGCTGAAAAGCACCATATTGATGCAAGAAGATAAGATCTCCAAGAAGACTGAAGACAAAAACAGAGTCCATAGGCGGAGTTTGAGATTCTGGGCCAGGGCGGGCAGCAAAAATAAATAAACAAATACATAATAGAATATATATATATATATATATATATTATAGAGTTTCACTTCACAAATAAGGAACGAAAGCAAATGTACCAATCTAACTGTTTTTATTATTATTATTTTTCATTTCTGTAACATACATTTTGAAAGCTGTATAATGGACCTGCCAAAAATAAGTCCAAAATGCAGCTTGAAATGTTCAGCACCCACTGTAACTTAAGGAATGAGGGAGTAACTAGCTCAAATTAGGCAGTGTAATTATTTAGGCAGTGGCTATCTGTACGGTTGCCGTATCAATATACCAACATTCTATCCGTACGCAGCGCCCCTGTTTGACCAGTTTAGGTCACGTGATAGGTTGCGTGACTAAGACTAAACCTTACCCTAAACCTAACCCCAACTCTAACCCTAACCCTAAAAATTGTTGCGATATTTGGTTATAACCTAAACCTAACTCTAAACCGAGCCCTAATCCTAAAATGCTACGTACTTGTACTTTGGCAACAGTATCAATAGCACCAGGGGTTGTCCGTACAGCAACCGTACAAATAGACACTTTCTATTATTTATTATGTTCTACATGATATATCATACAACACTCGATACAACACTTTAACATGAAGGGACAGACTGGCTGTCAGTTGTAAATCACTAAGTTAAACAACAGGTAGGATAGAATAAAAGGATCCATATGGATTAAAAGCATTTAAAAGTCCAACGACATAGATTATGGCATTTAGTGTCTAACAACGTAACTCCACCTTCGCTGATTGTCTATGTGCTCCTGTGGCTGGTAGATGCCAATTTTGTCGCGGGAGAGGCGGGCAAATAGATTATCACAACACCCGCTCAATCCACCGCTTTATATCCAGACAAGTGCGCGCTGAGCGCAGGGGTTTGTTTGTTCACTGTTCCAGCCGCTTGTTTTCTCGGTGTGTGACATAGTGGGTGAGAACACACCATTTGTACCATCTTTTTCATATTGTGTACTAGGTTAACATTACTATTTAATTGCTGAGTGTTCTTTGTTACGTACCTGCACCACCATGTGTTCCAGGGACACCATTTCCTGCATTTATACTCTGGGTGACATCTCCAGTGATGTCACTGGTGATGTCACTGGGTGAGACCAAATAGGAGGGGTGGGAGGTAAAATTATGTTTATTTGATTAAGTGATGAATGTTATTTAAATAAGTGTTGTTATAGAGAAACAGTATTTGGAACTTCGTGTATCATTTATGTATTAGGTGGACGTTGGGAATGACTGTGTTCCTTACCTGATTTAAGGGGGAAGTACTTGGAGCTACCTATGTTGATGGAGTTGCCTTGATTGACTCCTGCTGACAGGAGTCTATTTAAGCAGTTGGTCTCGGACTGTTGGGGGGGTTGGATGTTAGTGTAGCTGGGTACACTGGAGGCTAAGACAATGATTACACTTGTCCACATGCTAGACGTGCAAACATTGCATGCAAAACTTGGATTTACCTTTTCTTTTTGTAAATAAAATTTTTTTTGCACCTGGATTAAGTCTCCCTCGTCTGCCTCCTACCACATCCTAGCCGCTTTGGTACCACTTCCTAACACGGTGCATCACTACAAACAACAGACTTATGGGTCTCCAGATCACCCGCGGTGTCCGCCATGTTGTAAACAAACAAAGTTCTGAGCTGCTACGGGAAGCAGGATGGACAAATGTCATCGGCTGCTAGTCCTTTAAAACTTTTTTACTTGGTTATTTTGTAAACCTTTGAATTTTATATTGCCATTTTTATCATTTCCTAGTCACTGTGTTTTTGGCACTTAACATATGTGTATATTATGTAAATTATATTAAGAATTGTAATTTTTCGAATGAATTTTGGAAAACAGTTGATCACTGGGGGGCAATGCCCCCCCCCCAGCTCCCTGCAAATTCCACTTATGGCTGAGTCATCACTTCATTACAAAGTAGAGAGCCCTACCGTAGAGCTCCATGAGAAGGAACATTGGAATTTCTGAAAAATGAAAATACATTTTAGAATTTTTTGAATTATCTTAAACAAATGTATTCCATACTTTGACTTTGTCAAATATAAATCTAGTTCAACTAACATGTAGTAGAAAAATATATATCTGAGCTGGCACAACTTGTCAGGAATCCTGGCTAATCTATATTTGTAATACAGTATATATCTATAAAAAAAACTAATTTTAGAAAAACAATGTCTTTGGTGTCGCCAGAAATTCTTGATATCAAAATAGGGTCACAATCCAAAAAAGGTTGGCAACCACTGCATTAGATTGTGAAGAGATTTGTACCCAGGGCCCAAAATGTGGTGCTACGCCCATGGTGGTGTCATGAGAGATGCCTGCATTCATAAATTGAAGAAAAATGCAAAAAGGAAATAGGTGCATAAGATGAACAATTTTACCAAATTTTCTACTGTAATAACTATTATCGTATTTTACTTGACTTTTGTGCAGCAATTCAATGGTTGCTGTGGGTGACACTGACAACATCTGCCACGGAAACTGTGTGCGGGTGTCACTACCAGTCAGATTCTAATGAACAAGTTGCTGCAATCATCTGCAACTTCATTTCACAACCATGGGGGCAACACTAAATCAAATCTAGTTTTTTCACACGACGTGTAATTTCTTTAGATAACTGTAACTGACAGTGCGGTCATGACATTTTCTTTACTGGTTTACAGCCATCACAGAAATGGTTGTATTAAGTAATTGTCAAACTTGTTGTATTTAGCACTTACATAATGGGAAAACCAGCAGAATAGGATTGCTACCATGTTTTAGCGCCAGTAAAAATCACAACCAATCAATTCCCCAGACAGCTTATTGACTAAGATAAGTAACTCATTACTCATGGACTGCATTGCCACTTTTTAACCACCCTTTTTTAAAATATACAATCTGTTACATTTATGAACAACAACGGTTTTATGTGAAGTGTCTATACTTTGGCCATTTGTTTACTGGATTCAGCATTGTTTGGCTGTTATTCAACTCTAACTGAACTAGTAAACACAATAAATTGTGTCACAGTAATTGCTTTAACTCAGCAGATTAGAAATGCAACACCTCCTCATTGCTGCGGTGAGACTCAGCGTCTGTTTTAAGGAAAGATAAGAAGTGCGGATTGGTTGTCATGCCAGCTAAAATAATAAGGCACAAACAAGTCTACGAGTTGGACTGATGGGGATGAGACTTGATGGGGACTGCTTGTTACACTCCACACCTTAGACAATTACGCCCAAAGCATGTCGACTCTGACTTGTCACACTCCCAGTCAGAGACTGTCATGACCTGGGGGGTGAGAGAGTTGTATTTCGTGCACAGCTCTTCTCAGGTTTTTTTTCCACTGTGCTTTTAGTTGAGTTTTGTGGGTCTAGTAGTTTTGTTTATAATATTTGGTGGATTCAGTCAAGTTTCAGCTCTTTGAGATGGGTTTATCTGCTTTGTCTGCCTGTGTATTTCTGTCAGTGTTTAATGTGTTAGATTGTGGATTAAATCAAGTGGGTCTAAGTCAGTTCAAGAAGTTATCACAAACCATCAAGAAGGCCGCTATAAAGGCTCAAACATACTCGGTTGGACCCTGCATTTCACCCGCCTGGTGAAAGAGAGCAGGAGAGATAAAGACGAGTTTAGAGGAGACAAGCTACAAAAGTACAGACACCTTTAAATGTAGGATTTTACTGGAAACTACTACGCAGCAATGCACTCAAGTGTGGAGTGAACCGAGACTTTATTTTGATATTAATAAACTACTATGCGATTCCACCCAGGTTCATTCAAATGATGCAGCCGCTGTATGAAGATTCCACATGCCAAGTCATTCATAATTGTTAGGCATTTGGAGAACTGGAGGGTTCTATTTCAGACTATCTCTCCACAACAAGATCAGGATCTTTGACACTCAACTAGAAGCCAAGAGGGAAAAGAAGAGTTGGAAGACCAAAGCAGACACGGAGAAGTTCGGTTGTGAACGAGGCAAAAACTGCTGCAATGACGTGGGCCCATGCTGAGGGGGACAGTCCACAACCGAGCGCTTCTCTGGCAAAGCGCACTTGTGGCCTTTCAAGGACTTTACAGGAATAATTCAGTCAAGTCATTGCTTATCAGCGTGCATTAGAGCTATGCACAGCACTGTCATCTATCAGCTCACAATTCCTTGTCACATTTACATGCACAATTTCACCAATTCAAAGATAAGATAGAAAAACATTAAAGCAGGAGTTGTTACTATTAATTGAGTGAAACATACAAACACATATAGATAGTTGGAATCAGAGTTTTCACTAGCAGCCTTGATCCGATGCCTGTGCCAAAGCCACTAAAGCCTATCCACATCAGTGGAAGAAATAATCACAGAGATGAAGTTAAATAGTCGATAATAAGTTTTCCGGCTTGACCATTCATTTTTACACAGAGGAAGTAATCAGCTGAAAGCTGATGTTTGAGCAATGAATCTTCAAACAAACCACTAAGAGAATTCATTAGACCATAGTGTGCATCATCTCAGTGCTGTGACAGGAAGGCTTTGGGCCATAGTTACCCAGCCATTTAATTCAGTGATGACATTCTAATGTTTATTAATTGGAAGGCGCTGAAATCAAGGTAGCTACAATATGTCTGCACCAGGCTTTATTTATTTGTAGACATTCATCTAATGTCTAGTAAATCTCATTTATTTCAGGTCCATAGCCAAGACTGTGACCAAGACATTTATCTCTGGCACAACATATTGTCTTCATGTTTCTTCTTACTGGTGTCACATTCAGATAGAATTGCCAAATACATCACGGACGATGCTCTCCTCTGTTTTTATCAAAGTACCTCTATGTTATAGGCCAGTTGCTGAATGTCAGCCTGAAAACTGAAGTCCCCCCAGGGTCCAACCTTTGTTGTTCTTCTCCACATTCAGTAGTAAAGCCCAATCCTCTTTGTGTTGAATGCATTTTCAATACATTAGTTGACTCCTATTGGATATCCACCACATACAGCTGTGCGAGCGTCTCTTTGTGAGTCTGGTAGATTGCGCCTGGCCCTGAGCTTTAATGATCAGGACAATTGTGCTGTTGCTGTGCACACCTTCTTCAGTCATAAGCGGCATTTCTTTGCCACATTCTCATAGGATTCTCTTCTTATATTTTGCTTTATGTACTGCTCTGCTTGAGGTGTTATCCTTGATAGTGGCACATGCACAATGCCGCTCAGAATTCCATTCAATTCACTGGAGTTAGGATGGAACTCGCCATGCTGTATGAGCAGTGATCGTTCCCACAACAGTGACATCTCTTTCATTGAGTGTCAGAGTGAAGACTTGAATGCAAATGGGCCATTCTGTAGCTATCCTTGTTTCATCAAAAAGAAAAAAATATATAGCGGGACAATGTCTAAGTCAGGTTTCCTGCCGAACATCTTTCTTTGCCAGGATAGGAAGTTTTCCCTTGATATGCATAGGATTAACTTGCAGTATGTTACCTGGTTTCATGTGTCCAACTGTGATTATCTGTCTCTCAAAAGAATTTACGCTGCCTTACATGTTAATGCAGTTTGTATAGGTTTTAAATACTCAATGATGATTGTGCTAGCATGAAAATAATTATACAGAACAAAAGAGTTGCTTTCAGAAATTATTAATAGCTAAATATACTGTGTAATATGGACACATATGGCTTATTTTAGGTTTTTTAAACTCAAAAGAGTTTAAGCCAGGGTTTTTCAATCTTGGGGTCGCTGGAAATGTCTAATAATCAATAACAATATATATATATATATTGATAATTCTTTTCAAAATTAAATCAACACAATCTTAAATAATTTTATTCTACATTTTCACTTTCTCAAATATAAATCTAAAATATAATACAAAATAATAATAATAATAATAATAATAATAATAATTGCATTTTTGTCCTAATCTGTACATAAGAGTAATAATATTATAATAATAATAATAAATACATCAATAAATATATTAATATACTTTTTATATCACTAATCCTGGCTACTCTGCATTTCATCAAAAACAAATTCTAGGAGGAAAATAATGTCTTTTGAGACACCAGAAATCTGTGATAACATGGGGTCATGACCCAAAAACGTTTAGGAAGCACTGGGTTAAGCAGTCTTGAGCTGAAGTTAAATTTGAAAACTTGCCGACATGATATGTTAAAAATCAAACCAATGTGAGACACCTTATTTTAAAGTTATTTATCCTGTGCACAACCTAAATGGTCTTATTTGTGGTCTTCATGTTGTCAAGCATGCAGCAAACCTCCTGGTGTACGCACAGCACAAAAAGATTTTGCCCCAAAGCGAGTGCAATCTGAATAATTAGGATGTGTTGCAGTGTCATGTAGCAAACGGTGGCAGTTGTTTTGCAAAGGGAACAGTTGCCCCTGTCCTGGCAGTGCTACAAAAGATGGCCATCTGCAGCCTTCATGTCAGAGAGCTGCAGCCAAAATGGAAAGATAATTGGTGAGGGAAAGAGGACTGGAGCAGGAGCCAGCTGGGGTCTCAACCTTCTAGAATCAATTATAAAAAAAGAAAAACCAGAACTACCAACAGCCACGTGTCGTGTGTGCTATAAATGTGTGCACACCAGGAAATGTAAGGCACCACATTAGCATTTACATACCCTGTGTGAATTTTGCGGCATGGGCGGAGAGCAAGTTATTCATGGCCTGAGGGAGACCATCATTCTATTTCCCTGCACCATTTGCCTCTTTTTAACAGCACTGGTGATCTGTCAGAAACCAATGTGTAAAAAAAAAAACAACTGGACTACAACAAAGGACAATTGAAACTGGGCTGTTAAATAACCATTATGTATTTTCAATGTAGCACATATACAGTATTGCAGGACATGTATTTATCGGTGTATTATAATTATTATTTTTTTCTTTAACCCTGTAAGGCCCACTGTTGCAAAATTACAACACAACTTTTAGGTGTCCCAAAAACAAACTTGCAAGTGTTTTTTTTTTTTTTGTAATACCATATTTTCATAGTCATTAGGTCTTATTGTTTAGCCTTGCAATGTGATGGTAGATGTGTAAATGGCTCTGACATGGGGACATAGCCCTTCTTAAAAGTTCACATATTGTAAAAAATACTTATTACTACGAGAAATATAATGTATTTGAGTATTTGCAAGTTCTAACTGTTTTTTAATCTGTTGAGACCAGATTTAAGTCATTCTGAATGAAAACATGATTTCTTGTTGTGGTATTTCCAGCCCTTCCAGTAGCAGTATTTGAAACTCTGGCTGTATTTTATCTGTAAAAATACATTTATAGCTGTTTTTTTTGGCTTTGTTTGTTTGCTGAAATATCTAATATTTAAATATCCATTACCCATTTAGGTCAAACACTGTGTTGTTGTTCTTCTGTAATTAATTTCACATTTGTATTTTCAATGTAGCACATATACAGTATTGCAGGACATGTATTTATTGGTAAATTTATTAAAAAAATAAAAACATAAAAAAATAAATGACCTGTACTGTCTTAAAGTCCATTAACGACTTGTGTTTTCCCATCTGAAATCCATCACAAACCCGTTTTTGGACCCCCTGCAGTTTGCCTACAGAACCAACAGGTCTGTAGATGACACAGTAAACATGGCCCTCCTCTTCATCCTTCAGCATCTGAACTCCACAAGAACCTATGTGAGGATCTGGCATCAGGCTGTGCACCATTAACACATAAACCTTATGCTATAAAAACAGCATCAGTCCCGCACAGTCTCACCATGAACCCACTCCTCTGTTTCACTGTCTTCCTGTTACTGTAAATATAATTGATATTTTGTTAATTATGCAACCAAAACGCCGAAAGAAAATGATTTGTACGTTCACACATATATAGTGACAAAATCATTTCTGATTCTAAAGTAAACAAATTCTGTTAAGTAGTACGTTTGGGACAATACACTGAGTTTACGATAAGATAAGATGCAAGATGTTCATAGGATATTTCCCATCCATCCATTTTCTTACCCGCTTATTCCCGTTTTTAACAGGGTCGCGGGGGTCTGCCGGTGCCAATCTCCGGCTCTCATAGGGCGCTTGGCGGGGGTACACCCTGGACAGGGCGCCAGTCCATCACAGGGCAACACAGACACAGACAACTCTCACTCTCTCATTCACTCCTATGGGCAATTTAGAGACTCCAATCAACCTTACAGTCATGTTTTTGGATTGTGGGAGGAAGCCGGAGTACCCGGAGGAAACCCACGCAGCACGGGGAGAACATGCAAACTCCACACAGAAAGGACCCAAGTGTCCACCCCAGGGCTTGAACCCAGGACCTTCTTGCTGTGAGGCGGACGTGCTAACCACTAAGCCACCGTGCGCCTTTCATAGGATATTTAAAAATGAAAAAATATTAGATTTTTATTAGTATCAAATAAATGAATAAAAATTAAATCAATTTTAAACTATGTTTGAGATTTTCAAGTTTCAAACTGAATATGAAAAATAAAAAAAATACCACATTTTCCTTTTAAAAATAAAAAAAAACTTTAAGTGCCACTGACAGACTGACATTTCATTACAGTATGAAAGTAGAACCACACTGTTGATATATGGTCATCATCATCACCATGACATTTTTTAGGAACACTTCCTTTGTTACTAGAAGAACATTACCTCCAACGATACTTCTTGTGACGCTTACAATTGCGATGCATGGCTTCCAAACACCAGACTCTTTTTTTCAATGTCGTATCACCTTCTTCTGATGAATTGCAAGATAGCAGTGTTTTAAAAATATGCACAGACATCCTTTACCAACATTGACAAATGCAGGAATACAGAAAAATCCATCATATTCTGAACAACAAACAGTCTGTAAACAGTTGCATACGCCCCATTTGTCTGGGAATTATAAAAGAATGACTGCTGAGGAATCCTTGACAGAAATCTATTCTTCAGACGATAGTCATCCACCTTTTGAGTCAGCCAAATTATTATGTACACCCCACTGTCAGCAGACAATGTATGAATAAATTCATGTGATTTGGATTGGACAGGTTGGATATAGAACCAGACATGATGATTTAAATCAGCCCTCCTATCTTCTATCAGTGTATTTGCAAGATTACACATACATTCAAGATTGTGTGCTCCAAAAGCCTTGATTATTGCAATCAAATACTTACGACTAGTACTATTAGGCAACGTTTCAAATAAGAGTAGTTGAGAAAATAAGATTTACAAGACGCTCCAATTCAACTAAAGCCATCTTTTAATCTTCTTCTTCCTGTTTGTTTTTCTTTACCCACTAATCTTGTACAAGGTCACAGTTGTCTGCTAGAGCCTATCCCAGCTCACTGAGAGCACATGGTACACAGGATGCCAGTTTATGTCACAGTCTGGCGGATAAGATAAGGGCTTTAGCAGAACTTGAACTCGTGATACTACCCATTGCACCAATGAGGTTCCAAGCAACAGATGTTTTTACCACAGATTATAGATATATAAATAGAGCTGTTTACAAAAATGTGACTATTTATTCATTAGGTGCTAAAATGTCATTTTTATAATTTATCTGATTAGTTTTTTTCCCCTCAGAACTAATCAAAGTGAGCACTGTGTATGAATGTATTTGACTACTATTGCAGTTTGATTATGATGCATGTTCATGTGGATTTGTTTGGTATTCCCTGTTTTCTTAAAGGTGCAGTCCGCAACTCTCAGATCCCTCTCTCCCCTCCCTCCCCGCTACTCTCTTGCCCTGCCTCCAGACTTTCCAAAGTCCCTCCCTCAGAGGAGCTAACAAGCTAACGTTAGTCCGACAGCAACATCACAGTAATTTAACATGCACTGTTAAAAGCATATTACTGCAGCGCTTTTCTCTCTCTATGTGCACACACCTCAGCAGCAGCAGCAACAAAACAGTGTCACTTACAGCAGCCCACACGGAGGCTGCTGCGCACACACGAACAACACATGCACTACAGAGTGCTAGTGTAACAATTACAAATCAAACATAATGTAAGTCAAGCAACAGTAATTAACTTTCAAGCAGAAAAGTCACTAATTCCATCTTCTACTCCTCCAGACCATACACTGTAAAAAAGACGGCGCTACATGCCCCGGGAAAGGGGCGGGGACTGTGAGCAACAGCTGTCAGACAGCCCATCATACACAATCCTGGCTCTGATTGGTTCTTTTTGCTCGGTCGCGGTGCATTCTGGCAATCAGCATGACGGACTCAATGAGCCTGTTTTTTTTCACACAAACTACTAGTTTGATGTAAAGTTGTCCTTACATAGTGACAGCTTTAGTCAATATGACAAAAAGTCACTTTTATAAGAGTTGCAGACTGCACCTTTAAGATATAATATATTTTGATAGTGCTTCGAGATGGATATTGTTGTAATTTGCGCTAAACGGCAATACCTGCAGAAGCAGCAATGCTGACTTTGCAACTGTATTTTCTGACTTTCTATTTAAAAGAAAAGTGCATTGGAGACCCTCAAATCACACAAATGTGTCTTTATTGTGAATACTATCTCGGTCAGCCATGTTCTGAAAATGTTTCAACATGGAATTTGGAATTTTTGATTTGAAAATGCTCATTTCTGAATTGTTTTGAACGCCTTAGCCGTACGGTTATAGGCTATAAGTAGAATTTAAGTAGCGCAAATCTAGCCTAATTTCCATATAGCGCATCTTTGATGCAATTCACCCATTTATACTATTTGCTAGAGCTTAAAGCCAATCAATCATCTAAAAAAAAATCAAAAACTCACAGAAAGAATGACAAAGAAAACCAACAATCAAGGACATGATTAACTTAAAGACACAACCCACCAAAAAGAACTAATCATAAATAAACATTTTGTTTCATATTAAAGCAACAAAGTGAAGTTTGTTGGGATAATTGTTGTGAAAAGTGTTACATTTTGAACTGGGTTATTGCTTGCTTGCAAAAAAAAAGAAATCAACTTTAAATGTCATTTTAAAAGAAAGTAACTTGTTTTTTTGTGTTAAACTTTAATAATCAAGTACTATTGCTTTTCATCTTATAATCATGAAAACAATTAAAGCAAATTTTCACCAATTAAAAACTCTAATGAAGTGAAACTTGTTCCTTATTAGGATTAATGAATGAAATACAGACACTGACACATTATTACTGCCACTATATAATCGAGTATTATTAATACCGTTAGGCAAATTATAAGCAACAAAAAGTTGGCTAGAGTTTGAAGCAAAACTGCATAATGAACGTTATTCAATGTAGTAAAATGTTTAATTTTATTTAATAGGTTTCCCAGGTCCTCCATGAATGACTGCCTTTGCAGGCAAATTGTATATTTTATGATTAGCTCTGCTCTGCAAGGATTGTCATACAGCCTATGCTATAGCAAAAACAATACGTGCACACAATTTGAAACAGGTTTAAAAGTAGCTCCAGCAAGTATTGCTCACACCTTTAACTGCAGTCATGCACATACAAAAAACAACTCCACTACTTTTCTGCATGTAGAAATTTCCCCATTTGACCCTGTGCACCTTGTCAACAGTGCTGTACTCACTAGAATCAGGCCATGTTTTTAGTGTGCACTCTCACAGTAACTTTAATTACCGGTTAGACTATATCAGGTCATTCCGGAGATTGTTCTGCACTTTTCTCCTCCAGAAGCTGCACCACTGCCAACGCTTATATTGCATAAGAGCCCTCTCTCTCTCTCTCTCCCTCTCTCTCTCTCTCAGCTCTGTGGCAGCTCAGCTGAAATATGGATACGTCTCAAGTGAGACAGAAAGAAGAGACTTTCTTGTTCAATCTCTACATCACCTCAGCGCTAATACAAGGAGAGACGGATGGGATTCTGCTGTAGTGCAGAGTGTAGTGCAGAAGATCACATCACAACACAGACTTATCCTATCCACCTTTGAGTAATGACTCGTATTTTTCTGTATCCGTTTGGATGCCAGCAGCGTATGAATGTATGAGTGAAACAGAAAGAAACAACCTGCAATGGGAGCCCATGTGTTTGCATGACTGTGTTTCCTCATAGTGCCATGAAGCGTTTCACAAGACCGGTTACAAAGGATTTATCAAATGCGTCTTTGTTCAGAGAGATTTAAGTGTTGACACGCCCCACAGTTTAAACATAATACTGGTAAATGAATGAATGAGCTCGGGAGGTTTTGTAATAATAATAAAATAATCTTTCTGCATCATCTGTAGGGTTTTCCTGTAAAGCACGTGTCATCCGTTATGAACGATTTTTGCTTTCAGTTTTGGTTTCAAATTAAACTTAAAAACAGGGCCCAAAATGTCCATATCTCATCTGATTTGTATCTGTCTACCTAAGTCTACCTTACTCATTTCTAGATATACAAAATTCTGGTTTGAAAAAAGTCTGCTTTACTGCAATAAGACGATTATTATATAGATATATATATTTTTTTGGAATGTACACTTGTCATCCCGGGCTATGATCGTTTCTAAAAAGCTCTCTGAACACAGAAGCTGTGAAAACTTTAGCCAATTATTTCAAGACCTGCAGTGTTTAAAGTTCAATATGGTACAAGTAATCTTCATCTGAAATGCTTCTGTAAGGATTCCATTAATGAGTGTGTGAGCTTCCAAATAGCAAACGTACACTATACTCTTTCACACAGCAGTGCTTTGGTGTGATGTACTGTGAAATTAACTTTGTTCATATTCAAGTAATGGTTAAAGGAAAAGCTAAATTAGTCAACATGTAAAAAAAAAAAAAAAAAAACCTATTAGGGTGCTGCGTGTGTTTTGACATATTTAGAGAAAAGCTTTTAAACAAACAGTATCAAGTTTCTTCTGCTATCTTGCTTTGCTGCTGTAACGCTGTAAATTTCTCCATTGTGAGATTAATAAAGGATTATCTAATCTTGTTTTAAGGCTTTTATTGCTTAATAGCTCCTTTCAAAGTTGCATTTTTAATAAAGGCTTAAGTTTTTTTTTTTTTTCAAGACATAGACATAACATAGATAAAACGAAGTTTGTTTGTGTTGGAAAGAGTAAATTGAAATGTTAGATTTGTTAATAGTACTTAAGTAAAAATAAATAAATGAATAAATAAATAAATAAATAAATAAATAAATAAATAAATAAATAAATAAATAAATAAATAAATAAATAAATAAGACAGAAAACTGGGCCTCAAAAGAAAAAAATGTTACTGTTGAGCAAACCTGTGTATATGAAAGGGGTCTGTATAGCAATTTTATAATAGTTTTGGAATTCTCCATTAGTTTTAGTTCTATTTAAATTTAGTTAGTTATTATTCTTGTTGATTATTATTCATATTGATTTCATGTTGTACAACACAAAATGAATTAAAAAAAAACAAATGTGTAATGACTAAATGTGTGTGAAAATGTATCAGAACAAATGATTTTATTTAAATTAAAGGAAGTCTTGCATATACATAATTATTTTATTCTTCATAAGAATGACTAAATACATCATCATGTAAAAAATAAATTAACCTAATGCATGTAGGTGTATATATATATTTACATTTGGAGATATGTAAAAAAAGTCAGAAAAATGCAATAATTGTTAAAACGCTTTATCCATCCATCCATCCATCCATCCATCCATCCATCCATCCATCCATCCATCCATCCATCCATCCATCCATCCATCCATCCATCATTTCAGACTATTTTCACAAAAACAGAACTGAGCTATTGAGCAATAGCATTCTGACTCATTATACCCTAGAAAACCAGTTCATTTTAACGTTAAAAATTCATGAGAAAGGTGTTGACGTCGACCCAAATTTCCCCAAAATCAAAATTCTATTTTGCAAGACTTCCTATAAGAGCAACATTTCAATTTGATAAAATAGGAACACTTAATTATGTTTATTTTACATATCTTTATAAAAACAAATATGTATATATATATATATAAATAAATAAAGCAAAATATAGATCACACATTGATCTGTTTTGTTGAATCTAAAAGATGAGTGAGATTAAGAAACAATGCCTAAAACTAATAATGGCATCTGATTTCTTATAAAACATTTTATTGATTAGGACAATGATAATGGGAGAAGAACATAGAGCTCAGATAACCAGTCCAATCCAAATATAACCCATGTTATGCACTGGAGGCCACCACTTACTCCCACAAACAGTTTAGATACTTACATTTACATGTAATAAAAAACAATAAAGAATAAAAAACACAACAACAACAACAAAATAATAAATAAATAAATAAATAAATAAATAAATAAATAAATAAATAAATAATCTTAATACTAATCTACACCAATGTACACAAATAAATCTTGTGTTTAAGGAGTATTTGACATTTTTTTTCCCCAATTTTCATTTAATACATCATGTGTTTTTGATCAGGTTCAGGGACTAAAGTTGATGGCCTTTGCCTCTGCAGTTGAAGCTCATTTATTTAAACTAAAATCAATGTTAACTTCTATTCACACCATAACATTAGAGTTTGCTGCTCCATCTGCATGGAACAATCTGCAAAAGGACCTGAAATTCAATGAACTGGTCACTTTTAATTATTTTATTTCTATTTTTATAATTATCATTTATTGTTTTACTTTCCTGTGAATGGTTCTCATGTATTTGAAACTGTTCTGTCTGTCTTAACTAGGATATTTTATAAATGAGCTTTACAGGTATATTAAACGTTTTTGAATAACAGGAGGCTACCTTAGTGTTTGATTTGTTTGAATGTTTTCCTGTACTTGCCATCTGAAAAGAAAACTGAATTTCATGAACATTATCTTATTCTAAAAAATCACTTTTGGCTTGAGTTCTCTTTCTTTTGTCTTTTTTTTACATTTCTACAAAGTGAAACATGAAAATTGAAATATGTGTGAGTTTTAAAAATACTTTTAAGTCGCTGAATTTTAATAGAAGAAAAAAAAAACTTTTGAAATTGAAAACAGGTCTGATGTTGTTTTTGATCCAATTTCATCCACGTGAACCTATCAGCTTATCAGCAAAAAAAAACATTTTTCATCTTTTCGTACTGTGATTGTTTAAAACATGTTTTCATGTTTTCGTTAAACACAATGACAAAGCAAATATTTGGTGCACATGTAACCACTCACAGTTACTGTATGTATATCTTAAAACACACACTAAATTCCTGTCAGCGTTCTGATAAATCAGACTGAAACTGAAAGTACATGGTATCACCACTGACCAAATATAGAAAGCTGGGCTTGACATCACAGCCTTGAAGTTACAGGGAAGTCAGTGACTCATGCCATTGAAGTTATCTCATTGGTTCTTTGTTGGGGTGGACTTTTCATTCAAAAGGATGTGAATAGGTTAAAAAGCCGTCAAGAAGTTGAGGAATTGATTTCTGTTTATCACATACACAGAAGTAATTTCTTCTAAAGCCAAAGTATTTGAGCTATTGAGTTAACAGGGCTGAACATGGAGGCAAACAGAGAAACACTTCTGGCAGACTTTGATGCATTTGATATTTCAGAAAAGCTTGGGTTTGTTCTGGAGGAGCCATTGGTAAGTTCATTTGTGCTATTCCATTAATGCATGGGGTATTGTCTGTTTGGATACAATGTATGCATATTTATTTGTAAAGTAAGCGAGGTTACATGGTAAACTGTAACTGTATACTGGGATCACAGTGGTTTGAGCTCAGCTGACGGCTCACACAGATATTTATTTCGGCTTGTTTTTATTTATGAGTGAAGTTACAGAGGCTTATTGATCACTGAGGGTTTGTCCTTATTGAACCTTGCCTGAGTCATGTCTGCAGCCAAACACGCAAGATATGTGTAGCAAAGTTCATAATAGCCCAAAAGCCTAAAAGGGAAGTGTTATGTGGACTGTGATATTATTTGGATGTAATAATTTATGTTAGTTTGCATTTTCATGAAAGGAAAAAAAATAATTAATTAATTAATTAATCAATTTATTATAACAACTTTAGAATAGAAATAAGAAATGTATAATTTGTAATTTATAATTTTAATTTTAATTTTAATTTTAATTTTAATTTTAATTTTAATTTTATAATTTTAATTTATAATTTTATGTATTAATTATTCATTCATTTTTTTTGCCAAGAAAAACAACAAGGATGGGACAGTATAATATTGGTATATACAGTCATGTATACAGTATGCTTGTTTTTCCACTATACTCAGAGTACCCAGTTTTTTGACTTGCTGATTCCTTTTTTTTATTTTTACTGCCTCGCCTTAAAATTGCTTTCCATCTCTTGATTGATGACACCAGTCGGTGCCTGACATGCAGGTCAGGCATCGGGGCAAACATGAGTTGATGATATTGCTGATTACCAGTCTGCATGAAAAATCCCTCCCCATGTGAAAAACAATAAAAAACCAATAACGTTTTCCTCTTATTCTTCCCCCAAGACGAACCTTCCAGACTATTATCGCATATGGATTGACCTGGCAAATAACCTCACTCATCTGATTGAGTCACACAAACTACGAGGTCTAGTTGATCAGGTGAGAGACACTCAAGTGCTTTCAGTTTCACTCGTAGATCATTGATGTTTCAGGAGAATGCATTGAAACTGATGAATATCTCCTTCACATTTCAGATGCCTGTTTTGAGTCCCCATTACTTGCGTAGCCACCATGAGCTCAGGCTGGCCCACCTTGCACTGGGGTTCCTCAGCATGGGATATGTATGGCAGGAGGGAGAAAATGGAGCAGCTGAGGTAAAAAAAAAAAAAAAAAATCTCTGTGTACAGTGGAGTAATAAAAATGATGTATTCAGTCAATGATCTGCATGCAGTGGCGCATATTGAAAATATTCATTAATGTACAGTCATATCTACCGTCCTCTGAGAGATACTATTATAGATGGTAAGTGTCAAAATGTTAAAGTGGGATAGCTATGAGAGGAGGTTTATTTCTGTACTATTTCATAGATTCCCAGGTTGACATTTTTTGTGTGCTGTGAATACTTTTGATGGACATTTTCTCAATATGAGAGAAATTGTTATACCTTTGCTTCACTATTTTCACTGAAGCCCATAACAGTTGCTGTATGTGTTGTGGCTCTCAAAGGCCAACTTATTATTAGCGATGCATTTGTATAGAGCTGTGATTTAGGTATCTACCTGTGTGTGCTTTGATTTTTATAAATGTAGTCAATAAATTACAGTTTACTAGCTTTTGGAAAGAGAATTGGAAAGTTAACGTTTTAAATGAAAGACATTATATGACTAAAGGTGAAAGGGCTTTATAATGAACCTGATAAGCTGGAATAGCGGATGGACGGATGGATGGGTGGATGGGTGGATGGGTGGATGGATGGATGGATGGGTGGGTGGGTGGATGGATGGATGGATGGGTGGATGGATGGGTGGATGGGTGCTCCTGTAATCTAGTGTAATTTGTGTAATCTAGTCTGAAAAACTCATTTGAAATAGTATTATAAGTATAATCTCTAGCCAATACATACTTCACAGTTGCTAATACTCCTTTGAGTTAAAGAATTTTTTTTAGCATGTTTTGGAATTGTACTGGTGCCAAATTCTTATCACTGGGGTTTCAGACCTCAATGTCCATAATCTAAAGTGTCACGTTGCACTTCTCTTTGCTTTTAAGAAACTCCTTTTTCAGATTATACATTTTGCTCTCTGCAATGTTGTAGGCGTGTCCCTAAAAAGGCGAGGCGTGGTGTAGAAATAGACGCACTGCACATCATGTGCTGCCAAAAGGGATTAGAAAAAGATTTTTGCTCCAGGGAAGAACGTGTTTAACTCCACAGCTAGAGCCTGGTGCAGATAGCGGACACAGTGCCAGTTTTCACCTGCGAATGCATTGGTCTAGTGCACAGCGCAGTAATCCACCTGTGGCACAGTGGCAGGTGCCAGCACAGGAATGCGTACCCGAGTCATGTTTTCGTGATGGTCCTTGTGAGATGGCTGAATGAGGTCTTACTGAGGCTCTACCACCTCTCCTGTCACACAGGTTTATAATACTGAACCACGGTCCTGGATAATGAGAAGAGTTTGAATGAATTGAGTGCAATCCTGAATGCAATAGTGCCCTGCTTCACCTTCAGGGAGAACACACCTTCCTTTCCACACCTTGGATAAATAAATAAATCTCAGCTCTTAGTGAGTCGTGCATGCAGCACCACCTGGCTTGAAATCGGAGACAGTGTTTGAACAATTATGGACCTGTATAAAATGTATGGACCCTATAAATTGTGGCTAACATTGATAAAATAAGCCAAACAAAGTTTTCCTAGTACATAAATTAAATTAACTACTCATGATGTGAGTACAGTCAGCATGTGATCAGGAAGCTTTCCCTAAAGAAAAGCTGTACTTTTGGCTTGAAATCAACTGGAGTTTCTGTAAGGCACATTTACTGGATTAAAGGCTCACTTTTGTGGTTGTTTGTCAGATTCTTCCTAAAGCCTTGGCAATACCCTACTGGCTGGTATCTCGCAGACTTGGCATCCCACCAATCCTAACGTATGCAGATTCAGTATTGGCCAATTGGAAGCTGCGGGATCCCACTGGGTGAGTAATCTCTTGGTTAAATCTTGATTTAATCTCTCTAATCATCATTTAATCCAGTGGATTACTTTTATGTGTTATTCAAATATGATATTTATGAATTTTTTCTTTTTATTTCAGAGATATGGACGTTGAGTAAGTGTGAATCAATCTGACTCATTTATTATGAACTAACACATGATATGATGCCCATGTTATTCCATTTAATCAAACTTGTCATTTTGTTTCTTATGTAAAACCCTTTGTGTTTTCCTAAATAGTAATATGGAACTGATATTTTCATTTCCTGGTGGTGAGAGTTGCCGAGGATTCTTCATTGTGTCATTGCTTGTGGAATTGGTCGCCAGTTCAGGAATAAAGGTCAGTGTTGGTGACAGTGTGGTCTCATTTTTTTTTCACTTGTCTTCACATGCTGTCAAAGGTCAACACAACAAGAAGTGCAATCATTATGAGACAGCAATGCATGTTTTGTTATTGCAATAACATAAATTGATTTATTTTATTGCTTAATTGTGACCATCACCAGCCCTCCCTAAGGAAGGATAAGAAATCTTTTATTATAGGGAGGATATAAAAAGGGAGAGCAGTGTTACACCTAGGTGGAGGGGGGGGGAGGGGAAAGGGAGCAGGGGGGTGAGACTCAAGGTAGGAAATAGAAAGGGTGGGGAAGAATAAATTACTTTACAGTGAGGGTGGGATGTGTAGAACATATTGTGCTTATTACGTTGTGTAATCAAGCCAGTATGGTGACAAGTGTGAAGCTTAGCTATAATGGTGGTGGTGGCTGTTGACTGGGGGAAGGAGTGAGTGGTAGTACCTAAAGCAGGTATTTGGGATTAACGTGTCTAAAGTTAAGCCCAGTATGAGTTTTATCCCACATCCCAAGGCGTGCCAGTGCATCGTAGATCAGTGTATGTGCAAAAAGCACTACCACAAACCCAACCCATATAACAATATGTCATTTATTGCATGCTTTTTTCACTCAGGGGGCACTGGAGGTGATGCATGCCATGGAGAGCTCTGACTCCATCAGCGTGCAAAAAGGACTCATGACAGTAACTGATTCTTTAAAGGAGATGAAGGAAATGTTCAAACTCATGCACGGTGAGTTTGATTTAAATCTAATCTAACACAGATTTAATAGATGTACCGACTGTGTCTATAAGAATGTTTAAGGAATTTCTGGTTTCAATAATGCCTAAATCTGTGTGCTGTCAGGTAACGTGGATCCATCTGCATTTTATGGAACATTGAGGATCTTTGTCTCAGGGTGAGTTGATGAGCTGTTGCAATAGTTCCAGTGAGATGTATTTTCTCTTATATTTGAATAGTATGTTAAGTTGAGGTTTTGTTTATTCAGACAAGTTCAGACAAGTTGACAGTCGAAGCATGTCAAGAGATGAAAAATGTCCTGAAAAATCTTGTCTGAATAAATGGAACATTAATTCAACATACTATTAAAAAAAAAAAGATACAATGCATCTCATCTGAACTATTACATGGAAGTTAAGCGAAACTTCAAAGGAACCATCAAAGGCGATTAGCAGAACTCCTCTGACGAAGACTGGCAGTTGACAGTCGAAACATGTCGGGAGATAAAAATTTCCTGAAAAACCATGTCTGAATAAACAAAACCTCAACTTAACGAGTTGTTGCAATGTCCTTCAGATTAAAATAATGTTTGTTTAATTTGTCTTTGATCTGGCAAAGATGCATCTTCAATATGCAGAAATTACTGCCCTAGTGTCTGCCCCTCTCTTTTTTTTTTTTTTTTTTTACAAATTTGTGTGTCATGTTTTACCAGATATCCTGGTTTTACATCTATTCATGTTTTTTTTTGTCTTAGGTGGCGCGACAACCCAATGCTCCCAAATGGGCTGTTGTACGAAGGTGTGAGCAGTGAGCCAATTTTGCTGTCAGGTGGAAGTGCAGCGCAGAGTTCAACCATTCAGTGCTTTGATGCGTTGCTGGGCATTGAGCACAAAGAAGAAACGAGTAAGGTTACATTTTATGTCCACCTATGACCCTCCTTAGAGGTTCTTCTTGAATGAATCATGCTGAGTGCAGTCACTCAACCGCTCTGACTAAAAATACTTCCATCCAGCAAAGGTCTGTTTTGTTCATCTTTTCAAAGCATTCTCTCTTTATTGATTCACCCCTTCTTTCAGGTGCCTTCCTGATACGCATGAGAGATTACATGCCACCCACCCACCGTCAGCTGGTGGAAACTCTCTCCGTTTGTCCTCCTCTGCGAGACTTCGTCCTGTCCAACGCCAACGACTCCGACCTCCGTCAGGCCTACAACACCTGCGTCAACGCCTTGGTGGATTTGCGAAACTATCACCTAAATGCTGTTGCCAAGTATATTATTGTGCCCGGTAGTATGGCTCAATCCATGGGCTGTCCAATGGGAGGTGTGAGCAAAGAGCAAGAACCCATTGGCACAGGGGGAACCAACCTCATGGTGTTTCTCAAGACTGCTCGTAATTCTGCCCAAAACGCGCTGATCGAGGAAAGAACCTCAGTTCCAGAACACTGGGAATTGTAGTTGATGAAACTAGAAGAAAGGGCTAAAGAATAACAATATTGATTTTTACTTGGATGTAAATATAAAGTATACATATATATATATATATATATATTTTCCTGAAAATTGCACTTTAGAAAACATCAATCCACCAAACCACTACTAATATAAACTTGCTAAATAAATAACATTCACTCATTTTACAATGATAAAATATGTGCACATTTGCTTATAGAGTCACTCAACAATGTAATTTATTTAGTTATTTAATTATTAGGGCCTGAGCACCAAAGCTGGTGCAAAGGCTATAATGTTTCTGTATGTTGTAACTTGTATTCTTTTTTTTTTAAGTCGTAAATAATTCTGGCCAACAATGCTGAACAGATTTTTTTTTCATTAGATTACCTAATTTAATATGTTGGACTATACATGTATCTGCAAAAGAGATTAAAAAGAGAAGATAAAGACAGGGCTGTACATAAAGGGTAAAATATAAAGAGTGCACTACAGTAGAAAGGAATAAAAGTGACAGCCACAGTGAGGATGTTAAAGTAAAGGGATGGATGTAGGATCAGGTCACTCACTTTGATAGACTGGAACCTTTACTCTCTGTTCAGGAACATGACATGAATTTTGATTCCTTTTTTTTTTTTTGCAGCCGATGACTAATCTGGCGAGAAAAGGGAAGCAGGATTTCTCGTGGTTACGGTCCAACTGTAATTCACCAGAAGCAACGAAAATACTTATTTATACATATATTATAGGAAGTTGGTGCTCAGGCGAATGCTGCCATGACCTATTGAATAAGTAGATTGTGCAAAATGCAGATTATTATTATCAACAGTTAAGCTTTTTTTTCCTCTTTCATTGTGAAGCCTTTCCTTTGTTTAGCCCCCCTTTTTTTTAATCTATGCACCTTTTTGTGTTGCACTTTTACCACACAAGACCACACCAAATCACCTTAAGTTAAAATGTTTTAATTGTGATGTAGAAACAATAGAAAAATGTACAATACTGCACAGCCTCCTCCATAATACAGATTTTTTCATGGAAAGTAATGACCTGGATATTAATATGTGAGGTGTGACCTGTGTGTCCTCCCAGCCTTTGTTTTCACAGTCTGAAAGGTGTCACCAAATGTAGAAGAACTGCTACATCCTTTATGTACTCGGCTGAAGCTAATGGCTACAAGTCTATTCTGCTGTAAGGCTGCTACTGTGTATAGCCCTGTGTATTAGCCACAGTCGGCTAAGTGGGTTGGTAGTGTTTAGTGCACTGAAACACTTAATAAATAAATTAATAAAATGTCAAAAAAATGGGTTTTGCATTTAAATGGTAAAAAAAAATCAATTCCACTAAAAAAAAAAGAAGCTGACTATTGAATATGAAACAAAGTGATCCAAAAGTCAATTACATATGACTTCAGAGCTTAGCCGTGACAAAGAAGAAAGCAGCAAGGCAAACTTTAAATGCACTCACAGAGAAAGGTCAAAGTTTTCCTTTACACTTCAAAAATAACACAAACTTATTCAATATTCTTTAAGGTATTATTGGAAACAAACTGGATTCACTTCAAAAGTAAAAATAGATCTTATTGAGCCAGCATTTTTTTTTTTTTTTTTTTTTTTTTACATCTATACCTGCTTCAAGAGGAGGACACCAAGCATATTAAAACATCTTTTTCATGTTACACTTCACATAAAGATGTCAAATGTAGAAATGAAGGATGTGTGTTTAACAGGAATGACAGTGAATAATAATGGAACAAAGTTATACAGAGTGGGAGAACATAGTTGTCACCTGAATTCAAGCAAATGTTCCCTCACAAAGACAATTGAGACGTGTGGGTAATTTAAGATTGAAGGGAAGACAAGAGAATTATACTGAAGCGTAACAACAGTCCTGAAATACTGACATGCTCAGTCCAGAGACTTTTACATGTTTCTCACAATAGTCAAATGTTTGTGCTTTGCTGGAAATCGGGCTTTTGTCCATCCAGGGATTATAGCTTCGCTCATAAAAAAGAGACCCTCTACATGGTGCCTCCTCTTGTTGCCAAGCAATAGACTCTATAGGATAAAAAGACCAGAATTGAATTCATTCATTAGAATCATTGGTACATTTTACCAGTCTACTAAAGAAAAATAAAATAAAGCGAGCTCACCTCGTTCAGCCAGATGTGTGTTGATCCTGTCCAAGCAATTAGGCCAAAAAAAGGTCAGAAGACAGAAATAAAAAAATCTTTTAGTTCCCCAAATCATTTTAGTCTCCATCATTGTCCATGGGCTGATGATCTGAATATCTCTTGAGCCACTTGGAGGAAAGCAGGGATAGCAACGAACCCAGTCCTATGACTGTTTGCTGAGCATCAGTGTTTTTATTCAGAGGAACCAGAGTTTCCAACGAGCATGCTTTTTGGTGTCAGTCTTGGATTTGTGTTTAGGAGTCGATGTGAACACTTCATTAGAGTAAGGCAGAGACGGGCATTGTTGTCTGTCTGAGGGACACAGTCTCTTCATCAGAGGCAGCAGCTTATCTTCCTGCAGCTTAAAGTCTAGCTCCACGCTTTAATATAAGCAGAAAAAAGGCAGAAGTTTAGATCCTTCATTTTACAAAACAAGACACACTTTTAAGGGCAAAAGATGCTGGTCTAGTGGTTGATTGACTTTTCATTATTACTCTATTATTTTTCTAACGGTACCATGGCAGCAGAGGTGTGAAGAGTACTGATACATCCTACTCAAGTAGAAGTACTGTTACTTGATTGAAATTCTACAGAAATACACTTAATTCACACATAAAATACTCAAGTACAAGTAAAAAGTACCTCAATTACATAGTACTCAAAGTAAAAGTTACTAGTTACTTTCACCCCCCACCTTTGTTTTTGGTAATAAATCTTGCCACGGTTCCCTTGCATTCAGTAAACATCTCATATATAAACTTAAGATTAGAACTTTTTTGTTTTTTTTTTCTCCACAAAGACATCTGTATAACATTAAAGGTTTGCCAAAATGTACAATAAAAAAAAAAATAAAAAAAAATCAGGCTCTAAGTATAGCAAAATTGATAAACTCTAAAACAGTGCAATGTGGGTAAAAACATAATATATGGAAACCACAAACTGAACCCAAGAAAGTGGCTGGGCTTTCATCAGAAAAGGCACGACTAAGAACATATGCATTACCTTCAATGAAGATCATGAAATAGAAAAAAATATAATTACGAAAAATAATAAAGTACTCAGTAATGGTCGGGTGTACAAAAGCAATTAATTACTTTGCTTCTTTTAAAACATACTTAAGTACAATTAAAATTACTGATGTACAAATATACTAAAAAAAAATTCCAAGTACCCATAAAAGCAACTCAATTACAATATCGTGATGTACTTGTAATCCGTTATTTTCACCTCTGCTTGGCAGCACATTCTACGAAGGCATCGTTTTTATATTTCAGACTCCTTCAAGTAATATATAGTCATTTTGCATCATCTCTGCATTCCACAAGCCTCCAGTCAAAGATCTGTTACTGCATAGATTATATTTGCTTTGAGAAATTATTGAATGCATTGAAAACGTGAATGTGGGTTGTCCGTACATCAGCATTCACAACCAAGAGTTGTAATCCCATGCTGGTCAATGCCGGATTTTGTTCGGCACCAAAATTGAACTCTCTCTCTGATTAAATCTCAGCATAATCCCATTTAAATGAGAACATGGAGAGGCCAAGCACACCCTGAATAACTGCCTGTATTCAAGTAAGGCATAAATGTATTATCAGACAGCATCTTCCTTTAATTCATTTAATTTAATTTAATGCATTACAAAGGTCACAAATGAATACCAAGACAAACAAACCACTAGAATGCCGTGTTCATTTTGACAGCAAATTTAATTTTTTATTTTAAAATACAACTTTGTTTTAGTCTAAATCTAGTCATCAGGACTATTTTAGTTATAGTCTAGTTTTGGTCAATTAAGTCGACGGACTTTGTTACAGATATGATTAACTAAAATATACAAGATAAGAGTTTTTTTAATTTTTTTTTTAAAGAATCAATTACCATTAGTCAACATAATATGGTATGGTATTAATGTTTCTAAATACACACAGACTGATTTGATGCGATCAATGCCTAAGACCACATGATCACGAGTCCTGATTGGATTTTGTCCCATGTGACAAAATTATAGTTGCCTTTTTTTAGTTGACAAAAATCTAAATATATTTTGACATAGTTTAATAGAAAAAGTGTTTCCATAGTGCTTTTGCGATACATTTTAATAACAAAATGTCTGAAAAACCTTCCTTAGGAAAAAAAATACGTAGTAGATGAAAAATTTTCGTCAAAATTAACACTGTTTGAAAGAATTATACTGAATGTAACCAAAAACTAATAATCTTTTTTAACATCTGCATTTTTATGATTTTGTTCATTGCAATCCTTATGAATAAATATTAAGAAATGCAGTGAATGCTGCCAGTCAGATAACAGGGGGATTAAATGTAGGCGGGAGAACTCCAGCTGCCAAAAGCAATGACATCTGACAAGAGAAGGTCAAAAACACGGCGTTCTTCTGTCTGCGGGCGGAGAAATGCACGGTTGAGGTACAAAGCTTAGCTCTGGTAAGCTAAACCCTTTGATGGGCAGAGTAATTAGTTCACTAAAGAATATGTGCTACTCAAAGTGACATAATGATTCCTGGGTGTGTCAGTTAAGAAAAGATTTTTCCTCTTTAAGACTTCAGTCATCAGTCATTCAATGGTAATGCAAAAAAAGATCTAAAGGTGAAAGGCTGTTGAGTGTCTTCATTCCAGCAAGTTCATTTTGACAAGGTTAAGGTTTCGTTTATTTTTTTCACGAAATTTCCGCAATTGCGACTGAGGAAGACTGGCCGTTGACAGGCAAAACATGTCAGGAGATCAAATTTCCAGAAAAAAAAATGATCTCGTTTGTGTTGTTTAATAAAGACTTCTCGATGCTCTCTATAAACCACTGGATATTTCCCCATTTTCTTCCTCTTATGGTCACTGTTTTTGCATTAGAATCAACATCTTAATCTGTGTAATACCTGTTATTTAATGCAATACAAAGCAGGATATTGAATTTCCTTTTGGTTCATCTTCATTGAGTTATTTTAGAAAGTAGCGTCTTATGTCACCAATTGTTATTCGTCTGACTATTTTGGGTCAAATAACATGATTAGACCAAATTCTGAGCAGAACCACAGCAGAAATTATTTAGCAATTACTCAAGCAGCAAATCACAGCAATTACGGTCCGCCCTGGACAAAAACACCAAGCTGGGAAGCTGGAGGCGTTATTGTTCAAACCAGATATACAGAGGAGCAGGTGCTTCAACAGACAAAAGCTCTATATCTAAGATCATCTGTTCCACACACACCAAACAGAGTGAAACTGCAGGAGGCTGGAGAACAGGGTATTCGGTAAAGCAGATTAATCATCTCTTTAGTTATGCAGCCTGAGTAGCTGTAGCTGTGATCAGTGGTGGACCGTTTGTTTGTCTGTAGTCGTGCTGTGAGGAGCACCATTGATTTTTGCCACTGGGATGGATATCTGTGCCATGGGAAGTCTTTTTAGGATGCCAAATTGTATTCATCTAGCAGTACAGGCCTCCTCATGGCTATTTCTTTTTTCTTCCCTTCTGCATCTGACACAAGGGAGAAAGAAGTCCCATTATTCCCCCTTTGGCATTTACAGTTCAAATACAGCTCTTTGCCAAAAAAGTGGTGAAGGTCTAATGTTGGGTAGTATCAGCAGAAATACCTGATGTACCACTAAAGAAATACTAATTTTTTGTCTTAAAGCGAGAATCGTGATAACTTACAGGAATTCTCCTATGCCATGTACCGTAAATCTAGATGTTAAAATTGCTTTTGTCTGCTTTGTTCATTCGGAAAAAATTTTTAATTCTTAATATGATGTACATAATATAGTGCCATAAAACACAGTGACTGTAAATATATTTATACCTCAAGTGTGTAGTATAAGTTTTCAGTGAAGTGGTCCCAAACTTTTGAGACTTTAGGTTGGTTCTTCTTCTGTTGTGCAATGCTTCTTCACCATGCAAATGGTGAAGAAGCAAAAATGAAGGAGAAAGCAGCGGCCGGCCTGCTTTTATCATGAATTTACAACATTAAACAACGCGTCGATGCAATTTTTTGTAGTCAACATTATCAATTATGTTACTAATAATTTTTCCATTATGGTATATGTTACACACATTGTGATACACGCGAATCTCAAGACAGTCTAGACATTTAATTCTATTTTTTTCTTTTGCCCGCCTCTCGTGGTTTTATGCTTACAACACAGACTGGGGTAAAAACCAATACCATTAATCAGAGCAGAATAGAAAAAGGCAATCTTAACAACTGGTTAACAAAAAAGAGCATCAGTATGTCAGCATGGGACTCCCATGCTAATTAGCTACTTGCGTCTCATCATATTCAACTTCATGCCATTGCCTCCACCTACACTTAACTGCTCTTCAAAGTCGTCGTTCACTTCAAATTGGAAAGGTTACACTGTATAGTTTGATTCAAATTCTGGGTTTTATTCAACACAGTGGGACATGAATAGAAGAAGCTCACGTTGAGGCTTTGATCTTCGCCGGTTTTTGATTAATATAGGCTTCCTGCTGTGCTTTGAGTTGATTTCATTTGCTTAAACAACAAATGCAAATCACCGCTGAATGTCGTTCATTCTAGTTTTTTTTTAGATGCGGTTGATGCAGCTCCACCTGAAAACTATTTTCACTCTGACATAATGATGTCAGTGATTATTTCTATATGATGTCCTCTCTCAGCACCTCCATCCCTCCTATTCCTGCCATGCCATATGTCAGTATGTCAGCCTATTACAGTGATGCATGAGGCGCTGCAGTAAAGAATTGGTGGGTGGATGTTGTCAGAGGAGTTGCGGAGCCTAGAAAAGACCAACAGATGAACAGATTGACTTGTAATTCTACTTGAAACACTGGGAAAAATGGACTTGGGATTCAGCTATAATTCAATAACTCATCATTTTAGGAGAAAGTATGTTGTTTTCTTTTCTAAATGTAGGTGACAATTGGTTGATGGATTGTTTGATTGATCGGTTGGTTAATTTTAAGAGTTTAATTCACATTATTCCAATGGCAACCACACCCTATGACTGCGTATTGAGCATTAAGGGAAAGCATAATCACAACGTTTACGATTAGATGAGATTCAATGACTCTCTGCAACACCCCCATAACCATCTGGGTCACTGCCATCACAAAAAGACAAGCTATATGATATTTAAGATCTTCTTCCAACTTGGCGTTTTAATCAGTAAAACCCAAACGCATACTTATACCGTATATTTGTACCATACTGGTTGCCTTTTCAAAATTGAGGCATTTGAGGACTTGAGGACTCTAATGTAAATCAGCGAGTAGAGTAATGCTGCGCTCACAGCAAACGTGTTTCAGGCGTCAAACTTGTGCCTCACGCCCTAGATGGACGTTCAGTGCTCATTGAATCAGACGCTTGTCACCAGCGTCGAAGACACTCTTGACGTGCGTCCAAGCAAGTTGGGAAGAGAGCACGTTGAGTGTGTTTGGGGAGGGGCTTTTCTGTTGCCAGTGGTGTTCATACAATTGATGATACATTCATAAATTCACCCAGTGACTGTGAAGTGGGGAGCAACATTATTGTGTTGAGAAGGTGGTGTTTCCAGTCGGATGTATTTTGGTGTGACTTAGTGTGTACACTGTGATGTCAGAGGGCTATCGAGAAGTGTGGTGAGTGGAGTTTGGAGTTCCTTGAGGAACACGCCACCTCTGACTCCAGTTCATCGGCTCTAGATTATCGAGAGAGTGGCTTGGCTTTATTTGCGCCTCGGCACCCTTTCTGGAGTCACCAGAGCTGCGTTCGGACGAGAGTCACTTTCAGCGCTACTTCGGTGTTTCTCGTGCCCAGTTTGACCACCCCCCTGAACCGCATTGGCGCTCGCATCTCCTACCAGGACACCAACTACAGACGCTCTATTCCAGCAGAAGAGCGCCTGTCCATCTGTCTCCGGTTAATGTTTTTTTTGTTCATTATTCTGAATTCGTTATGGTTGGGGAAAGCTCCTGATTGGTCGACACGGAGGTGTGGGATGCGCAGCAGGACCTCTCGACGCTCCACCATATAGTGTCTATTTAACCTGATGCTGTTGACGTTTTGGACGCATTTGGTGTGAACGTGCCATTAGGCAGTGTTTTTAAACCATTGTGCCATGGCTCATTATTGCACTGTTTTAATTAATAATGTCAACGCAATTATTTAGCAATATAATTCTTTTTGATGCCATCATCAATTCTTGTAATCATATACACATCTGTCTATCTATCTATCTATCTATCTATCTATCTATCTATCTGTCTATATGCAACATTAAGGCGTAAACTTATTTTTTATACACTGAAGGCTAGAATACAGTAGCAATATCTATAAACTCTTTGTACAATACATCAGTTGCATTCGCTGTATTGGATCAAAGTACAATTGTATCTCCCCCATTTAAATTCTACTCTATTCAACCCTATCCTTCTATTGTGTTCTAAAAAAGCTTAATGTTCTGACAGTTGCAGGATTGAGGCTATTGCAAACATATGAGTGGCCTAGAACCGTAGCACCCTTCAAACGTGCTGCTTAGGAAACGTCCATCATTTACATTTCTCTCAGGAATATGACTGACTCAGACTGGCCAATACTGTGAAGTCAAAGAAGTACTGACAGCTGACTTCATCATTATAACTGAGCATTGAACAAAGCAAAGATTATCAAACATATATATTTTAAATCGCAGTGACAGGGTGCAACTAAATCCGTAGAAATTTCCACATCTGCTTTTACAGTACAGTAGCATTCCAGCCTCAGGCAGTCATTAAAATAAGAAGCTTCCCTGGTAGGGTGTAGTCGTGGTACTCCATGTTGGAACTTATATTTGGACCACACATCTGAACAGACTACTACTAATACTCCGTGATTGTGTTGGTGGTTGACATTCAAAATGGATACAGTCAATTACAGCTAGCATTTATTTCAGTTGAAGCCTTCTTGGTTGCTGTTAATTAGCTTTGAAGGTTCAAAATTGTTTCCTTGTTACTTTGTTGTCAAACTTTTGTGCCTTGCGGTTTCCAGAAGGACAATAAAGAGCAGCATTTGCTATTTCAAATAAACCACAATAGATTGCATCCCTAATTACCAAAACAGTTCTGCTCCACGCAGAAGTGTTAAAAACAAGTGTTTAATAATGGAGAGATATAACAAGTTAGCACCTTCCTTTAGAGATCCATATATAACTATCTTTTCAGCTGTACGCTCTGGTTTTCTCAGAGTTGACTAAAGACATTTTTTTCTTCTACAAAGAAATACTTGCACATGTCAAGGACATAACTGGTTCACTTTGCTTGGTTATCATGATGGTAAGAAGAAGAACCTACAAAACATAAAATACAGCAATTGACATAAGATAGAGAACACTTTTTGAAAACATTATTTTATAAAAATTACATATTTGTTTTTGATGAAATTTCTTATAAATGATTCCCTGAGATACACATTCACAGATAAGTTTAGGAAAACAAACAAGTGCTGGATTCTTTTTCAGCTTGCCACTGGGAGAAATGACTTTGGTGTTCATACTCGATTAGTGATAAAAAAAAAAAAAAAAAAAAGATATTCTGAATGTGTTCACAGTTGGGAATATAAATCATTATCTGATATCACCTCCGAACCCTTTGCCAGTGATGGAATGTTGAGATAACGGAAGGCAGAGCAGGAAATAGGAGTCGTTTCTTTTTCTCAGTGCAAGCCTGAATCTAAGTTTATCCAGAGAAGCTGTAGATTATCACAGAAACTATTGTATATGTATATTTGTTGGATGGTTGTATTCAAAGGTTGCCTGAATCCTGCCATTCTTTTTTTAATTTCCAGTTTTGTGAGAAGATTAAATTAGAATCCCAATTTTCATTAGAAAAACAGTGAAGAAATTTTTTTATTTTTGGCCTAGCACAACCCTTCGGCTTTTAGTTTGGAAGAGAAATGAACAGCTGGATGGAAGGGTACTGCGTGTTAAAGGTGAGCAGCTTTGTCCCAGATCTATTTAAGTAGAGTCCATCTGTCCAAAGTGTATTTAGGGCCACATGTTCACTGTCTTCACTGATGGATGAGTGGATAAAATAGTTTATAAGTTCATGTTAGGTGGACTGAAACTATCTGCTGATAAAAAAAACATTATCTCTAATTACAGTGTATATGACTATTTGTCCGAATGGAAAATTTAAATTGTTTTCCTTTTGCAATGTGTGTTATATTGGGTTTTGCCAAAAGGGGGTAATGCGTTTTTTCCCTTTTGCTGTTAGCGCCTGTTAAACCATGTTTTTGAATTGTGACTAAGGCTTCATCTGTAGTGGCTTCAAACTGTCACAGTACTTCATGCAGTATTTTACATGTGGAAAGATATTGACAAAGGGAAGCTTTTCGCTTTTCTTTTTGTTCAAACTGGGTTATTGTGTGGGCTTGTTTAGGATTTGGTCGTCATTAAGCTTTATGCTGGAAGTAGGTATTTTTATACCCGCCAACCATGTCGAGTATTACACGTTGTTTACTATTGTCTGTAAACACAAAGTCAAAAGCATGTTCTACCAGATCAGTTTTATCCAAGGACAAAAGATCAAAATATACTGAACAAAAATGCATGGTTTAGATGGGGGGGGTTAATTGTCCAGCTGAATTTTCTACTGAGACACAAAATGAAACTGGTGATTTGTAACTGATGATGCATTTTTTTTTTTTTTTTTGCAGACAAACACAAGGATGTGTGAAGGCGAGCAGGTGTAAAAATTAAAGTATGTGCAGCAGGTTTTGCGTAATATTGTAATGACATCAGAAATGACGGCTTTGTGTATCCAGGGTCTATAAAAGGAAATGGTAACATTTGATATGAACGTGCCACTGGTATTGCTTGATGCCGGTTTGATGTCTCGGAACGTTGCCAGACGTCTCATCACGCACAAGTCCACCATTGGTAGGCTGAGGACAAGTTTCGTAACTCAAAGCCCACTCATGACAGACCAAGATCTGGAAGACCACCAATGATCACACATAATCAGGATTGCCATATTTGCTCGGCCCATCGCCATTTGCGCTCGTATCCCAATGCCAAACACTGTGGATAAACTCCATCATGCTCTGAGAAAGAAATGGCATGTGATTCCACAAGAAATATGTAATTTAGTGGGTTTGATATGCAGAGAAAAGCTGCAATAATTACAGTTATTCATTAATTACAGTTAACACAGGTATTGACCGTCACCTGATCTAAAACACTAATTTTCTGTTGATCATTATAAGTGAGCTATTTCAAAGGACATCCTCACATTACTGGTGATAAATCTAAAAAAAAGCTATCCCAAAACAGACTTCTGCATATGTAATTGTTTATGTCTGTAATTCTAAAAAATCACAAAAAGTAAAAAAAAAAAAGACCTCATTTATGTATCATAAGTTACTGTACAAGGACCATTTAGGAAACATTTAACTTTTCTTTAAATCAATAAAAAAAAAAAGGTTGACAAAAAAAGTGGGGGTTTCAGGAAAAAAAACATTTTTGTGTTCAATTAAGGCAAGTGAATGCCATTCATCGCTTTTACTTTGACATCTTCTGGCTTGGAAAGTACCTCTCTGTATGACTCCATTCACTCTGACTGTATTCATTTCACTAAAAGCATCATTTATGCAGCCATGATTTGCTGCCAACACAAAGGTACCTGTATATGATGCAGGCGCTATTTCGACATGTGTCACAATTAGTTGTGTCTTGACCCGTCCGGTAGGAAAGCCTGTGGGAAGACAGAAAGATATGTGATCTTCAGTGACAGATTGATAAAGATTCATTTTCTCTCACTTTTTTTAGGTTTTGTTTTCATCTATATTTATTTACTGCAGGTGGCTTGATGCCATAGTCTCATAAAGTCTGTAGTTTCCATAGTTTTCCATAATTGGGTTACTTTATTAAGCTATGCGGTATCAGGAGAAGCCCCGTGTGCCTCTGTTAATACGATATTGTATATATTAATAAACCAAGTGATGCATCTCGGAAAATAATCAATCCCCAGTCACTCTGACGTATGATGTACAACCCTTTTCATGTCTCATCAAGTTCAATTAGCCGACAAAACTATCAACAAGACTTTTTACTAACATCTCACCTACTGTCGTAAGTCTTCATATTTGTATTCCTACTCCCACCATTGTGATCATAGTAGCATGCAGGTGTGCATTGTTATTCATGCCGTATGTCACTGCATGCAATAGTGCACTGCAGTGTAAGGGCCATGATGGGAGGGGCTTTGCTGGGGTCTGCACATGTAATTGCTTGCTGTCAAAGTAGCCCTTCAACCTGATAGATGACATGTGGAAGGGTTGGACCTCAAGTGTTCGCCATGACATGAGAGGTGACCTCATTGAGAGAAAAATAAAGAAGCTCTTCTGTGGATCGAAAATGCGGATGGGAACTCAAGGTCAACAAGTTCATTCATCCCACTCTGTTCCTAAATAAAGTGTCTTTAGAGATCCGCGTACAAGGACCGTTGCTCGCTGTCCACAAGGTCCACCCACGTCTATAGAAGCAACCTTGATCTCACAACTTTGGTGTCATAAACTTCACTTCTACAACCACTGTGGACACAAATAATCATCATAATGTCTTGGATTTATATATTTTTTCGTTTGAAAGTCAAAGCACATCACAGAAACCATTCTTCATTCACAACACTCATAACTTCAGAAGCGTGGCAGCTATTGCGCGCCTACGGCCCCTCTGACCACCACCAACATTCATGCACAATTCATACCCATTTATACAAGGCAATGTGGGTAAGGTGCCTTGCCCAAGGATACAACAAGAATGACTAGATGAGAGCGGAATTCAAACCTTTTCACCAACACTTTGGTTACTGGACAACATGCTCTACCACTGAGCTGCATGTATAACATGTATCTACCCTACATACATGTTAAACTGTGAGACAGAAATGAAATGCCAAATGAGACACTCTAGGTTTATAGTTTCTTTTGAACAGGGGTGTCAAACTAATTTTAGTTCAGGGGCCAAATATGGAGCAGTTTTATCCAAAGTGGGCCACATATTTTATGCAAGAAAATGAGTAATTTCAACTTTATTTTGCAGTAGATTGCACTTGTTTGTATACATAAATACACAATATGTAAGAAACCAACCATATCCAAGCAATACGTGATATATATCAGTCCCAACAGGATGTTGACTTTGAATTTCCTAGATTTTGTGACCAATTTCTATTTAATTGAGGGAAATTCAATCATAAATTGAAGAAAATTGCAAGATTTTGTAGGAATTTTCAGTTTTTTTCCCCCACTTTAAAAATTAACAATCATGCAAAAAAAAACTGTGAGCTCCTGCAAATATGGTTGAGTTTCATTTACACAATGATTCATGTTTTGTTCATCACTTTTACTTTCTCCTGCAAGCCAAATTAGATGATCCAAAGGGCCAGACTTGGCCCCCGGGCCATGAGTTTGACACGTGATAAGCCTTCCTCGAATGGAGTGGACTTAAACTAACCTAACCCAATTCTAGCCCACATTAGTCCTAGGATTTGTCCTGCCATTTTCAATGCAGGTTCACTGTCCTCATCCTTGTGCTTATTCTCCCGCCGTTCTGCCGGTGTGAACTTTCCTGAGCATGTTAAGGAAGGCTACTGTAAGGTCATGACACACTGTCTCTAGAGGCCTGTGATGTTTTATGTATGGTCTAATGTCCCTCTGTTGTAAACATGTTTAGTGCAAAGTTAGCAACACCTGGATAGGAAAACATTGTAGGAACATTGTCATGAAGCGCACGTGTCGAAAGTTAATATTTTTGAAACAATGGTTCATTATATGATGCAAATATCATATATAGACTGGTAAGATAAATAGATGCTTTAGTAGTGTTGGGTTGGGTTCCCAATCTTTCAGAATCCAGTACAAACTTTTGCTTTTTGTTTTCAGTTCCATCCACGGCCTCGCACCTGCATATTTATGTGAGACTTTGACCCCTCACCAGCCCTGCAGAGCCCTACGTTCTGCCCAACACCACCTGCTCAAGGTGCCCAGGTCACGATACAAACAGTGGGGCAATCGTGCTTTTGCTGTGCCAGGTCCAAAACTCTGGAACTCGTTGCCTCTTGAGTTTTGTGCCATCAAAGACCTGCCCCTATTCAAAGCTAAACTAAAGACTCACCTGTTTAGAAAGGTGTTTGATACATAGTTCTGTAGCACTTGTTTTAAATGTGATAATGTTCTGTTTTTAATTTAATACTGTACTATGCTGTTTTTAAATTGTATTTTTTTATTGTGTACAGCGCTTTGGTCAACTTTGGCTGTTGTAAAGCACTTTAGAAATAAAACTTGGTTTAATTTGATTTGTGTGTTCATGCCACCATTAAATAACATTATCTATTGAGCAAAAATCTTGGGTTTCTATGCATTGAATATTTAAAGGCATTTCATTTCTGAATGTCACTTGCTATAAAACTCTACATAACTCAACAACTCATGAATAAATCATTGAGCTAACAATACAAACAATACCTCAATTATACACAAATAACAATAATAGAAATGTACATATCAAAACTGTCTCAGTTTTTTTTGCATTTTGAGATTGCATGTCTATCTAAAAAAATGCAACAGATTTTTTTTTTAGTGTTTTTCACAAAACGACATAAAATGACTTAGGCACTTTAGTCATTCCCTGTTCAACTTCATTTCAAAGTTAGGTTCATCAAAAAATAAAAATAAATAAATAAAAAGGTGCTGTCCTAATGAGAGGAAAACTCCATTACACTTGAACTGCACTTCTTTAATAACATGGAGACACAATACGGGAGTAGAACACTGTAGGCACTTCAGCAAGCGAGTCTTGTGTAGATGAAAGGAAATCTGTTACGAGGCTGAACTAATTGGGCTTTTAAAATGTAGTTCCACAGAGTTGTTCCAGGATGCTGCTCTGCCTTGAACGTGAATAAAATAGCATCTAAACATTGTTTTGTGTTGTTGTGCTAGGTTTTAAAGACAAACAAACTCAATGTTTGGCAAAATATGGTGTAGTATTTTGGCCTGGAAATGATGCAGCATATTTAGCAACAGATTTAAAAGATTATTCTGACCATATTCTGAGTTAGTTTTGACAGAGACATTCTACGTGTTAATATTTCACTTTCTACTTCTGATATTGATCAATGTGTTATTCTTATCTTCTAAAACACTGGTTCCCAATATTTTTTATCCCATGTACCCCCTTTGCTTTTTTGTCAAATCATTTGAACCCCCTCTTCATATCATAATAACTACCCTCGCCATAATTTCATATGCCTTTTCATTTGTGGAACTGAGTGCTCTCCTAAACCCCTCACTGTGTCTCATTGGTTCACACCATTGGTTTCCTAAGCTGCATCTACAAATTTAAAACAATAAGTGGAATTTAAAGTGGATTTTTTTCATTTCATTTTATTTAAATACCATGGAAATACAGTCTACTTTGTAAAATGTAGCTAATTATTGGCTCCTATTGTCAAAATGGCCTCTTCAGCATAAAATAATCCTGTTTCAATAACCACAAGAAAATATTGTATTTTTGTATATTTGTCCAACAAACATTTCCCAATTTGTTTTACATTAATTATCAAATATTTCCGAGAACACCCTACAATGTGCTCCTGTACCCCTGCTTGGGAACCACTGTTCTAAAACATTTCACTTTTTTGAGGATTACAACATGCACATTCAATAAAAATTATAAAAGTTATAGCAAAGGTATAAAAACACCAAAAAACATGAACTAAATGACTGTGTAAGTTTAGATATCGCAGCTTTAAAAGTCTTAACTCACCCATCTCGCTGTGCTTCGCCTTTCTCCAACTCCTGAATAACTCCAAGAAGAACCTTGATGGTCTCCTGGCTCGAGTTGACAAGACACTCCATGGCCTGAAGCTGTGCTTTAATATCCTTGTCTCCAGATAAGGGTAAACATTGTTGGCTACTCCCAAAACTAGAGGCCCCCGCGCCCCTGGAAGCAAAGCTTTCATCCTCCCCAACAGTTTGTTGGAGTTTAGAAGAGGCGGACACATGCCTTGTTCGACACTGCCCCTGTGACTGTACGGAGCATTTTGCACTATGAGGAAGTGTCTGTGAGTGTTGTTCGTTGAGTTGCGTCCCCTTTTTCCTTTTACAGCTTATAGATGGGCTTCCAAAAGACTCCACCTGAGTCATAGAGTTCCAAGCATCGGGAGCTGTGCCCTTTGGAAAATCAGAGTCAGCCAAATGGCGCTTTGACGAAATTCCAGGTTCCATGTCATCTTTGGGTAATCCTTTGTGTTTGGTTCTGGTTCGATAAACCTGATAATCTGCTTCACTTTTTGGAGTAGGGCTGGTTGGATGACCCTCCCCTGAGAAATGAGAGTCTGGGAATGAGGCTCCATCCACACAGTTAGCGCTGGAAAGCAAATCCTCAGTATCACTACTGTCGTCAGTGTGGTGAAGCAAAGCTTTTGTCTGCCCCACAATCTTCCCTTTGCACTTCGAAGGGTCTCCGACAGGTTGTTCGTCCTCCCCTCCAGCCTTGATATCACTTAAGAAACCATTGTTTTGACCTTTGTAATCTTCAACCAAAGCTGTATGTTTAAACGTGTGTCCTTTTTTCCTCTCAAAAGGAAAAGTCTTGTATTGTTTTGTAAGATCTGGTGATGTCTGAACCCCAGTGCTCTTCGTCACGTTTGGAATTGATCGTCTGGCAGGCATGGTCATGTACTTTCTGTGGGTTACTTTACAGGAAATGGACCTTGAATGATGTCCCCATTGCTCATTCTGAGCTTCACAGATATCCTTAAAGCGCACTTGTAAAGCCTTGTTTCTCTTGGTTACCTGGTCCTTGCCTGATTCTGCTGCGTCAAAGCTTGGACCTGTCTCTGAATCTGAATCGTCTGAATTGGATAGCACAATGCATGTGGTGTCCTCTTTGCTCACCATATTTTCTGAAAAAGATAAAAGAGAAAAAAAATGTGTAACCCAGTTGGGAAAAAACACGAAGCAAGATGCGGCTCCAGATGGCCTTGATCTGATATTTTTAGGGAAAATATCTTTGATAAAGAAAGCTTTTATCAAGTTAATAAAATCTTGATGTCTGAAGCAAAACAGTGAATGCAGTCTTTTTTTTTAACTACGTCCAGCAGATTACGACTCTGACAGCCATAGTTAAATACATGAACTAGATATTAACCTGCAGAACATGATTAACATTGCCATGAAGATTTTTAAATGTGTGTCTTTTTTAAACAGATGAGATGGACCATTTTAAAGCTTTGTCTTTTCTTCTATCCTAAAGTAGTATAGTGTTTGGCACATTGCTTTACTCTACTTTTATTCAAATTAAGTCATTGAGCGCATATGTTTTAATTCTCTTTGTCCTAACCACATTACGAAGGTATAGAAATAGCAGGAATGGATAAAAAAAAAAGTTCTTGAATAGTGCTTGCTATGCTCTCCTAGTTGCTGCTTACCATCAAACATGAATTGTTTCTTTACGCTTCCTTTGATCAGTAGCCGACTTTGTGAAAAAAAAAACAAAAAAACAAAACACCAGATGCACATTGATGTATTGTCAGAGATGCCAAATCGGTGTTGCACCGTACTTCATTAACATCAAGGTATGTGGGACGACATGGTGACGCCATCATTTGCATAATGAAAACAATTGTAATCATCACCAACATTGTTTTTCTGGACAACATGCAGTACGCCAAATACAGAAATGTATCTTGACAGGTTTACAATTTGAACGATAACTATGAACTGTCGATTCATTGATTTAGTTTTTATTGCAAAGATAAGTATAATGATAATAATACTATCTTACAGGAGAGTTAAAATGCTTACTTTGCATCTTATTATATGCATCTATATATGAACTGCTCTGCAAGTCGTCTATTATTTGAAAGTTTTTTTTATAACATTACTTGGAGGTATTCATGGATTAGAATTGTTGTTGTTTAGTCCCACTAGTTGAGGGAGGCTTTATGTATTTTATTTCCCCTGTGGTTTGTGAACTGCAGCAAGCATATTACAATTCTGATGACAAACTATTCCACGCGTTTCCACCTGTAGGCTCTCACTTCCACTGTGCATGGATAAAATGTTTTCGAGGGTGTCCATTTTGTAGTGCAAACATTAAGATGACATGAAAGGAGTGAGTTGGTTTTTTGAGAGAGTCACGTTTCTGTCAACGGGGGTAAACATGTTGAGAAGTTTCACAAAAGATGTTTGGAAATTTTAGTAGAAGTAAGGTGCCTGATAACAGCTTCAACATCTATTTTATAAATACTTGCATTATACAGCAGAATTTGTCTAATTATCACATCAAATCCGTTTTCTAAAAAAGCCAATAGCAATTCCTTAGTTTCTTGTCACTCCTCATACTGGGAAAAGAGAAAACGATTTCAATTTCATAGTAAGAGCATGAAACAGTTCTGTATAAGAAGTGCAAAATGAAATCTCTGATAGAGTTGAAAGGAAACAGCAAGAGTGAGTTGATGATTTCCAAAAGACAAAACAGGCTGATATAAATAAGCCTCGATAAGTAATTTATTGCCACACTAAATTAAGGGCATCCAATCATGTTTCATCATTCAGGGACAGAGCAATTCCTGCAGTGTGATTGTTCTCGTGAAAATTTATAGAGAAAATAACAAAATGTTGTCCCACTCTGGAGCTTGATTCTAATTGTAATTTCTCATGATTATGTGTAATGGATTTCAGTCGGGTAAACAACCTACTTACGCTTAGAATCATAAGTTAAAACCATGTGGCATTTGTGTGTTTTTACACACTGCTGACCTTTGGTTAGTTAATACAATTTATCTTAAAGCAGAAAGGTTTTCCGTGTTAAAGTTAGTGATCAACTGTTTCTCATACACCATGCTAACCATTCTCCCAAAAAAGTAATGCACACACACACTAGCTAACGGGGCTAATGTGGAACCCCACTTTTGTATTTTATTGTACTATTATGTGGTTGCGCTTAATAACCTGTCCAAAGTTAGACCAATTACAACTCTTAATGGTAAGGGTTTGGAATACATTTGGATGCAATTGTTTTGTTTTGTTTTGCTTTTTTAAAAATGCATAAAACCATTTAGGCTCGTGCTTTACTGCAGCACTTTCATTGCAGGACTGGAAAATAAACTTCACAAACAGAAGCCGCTAACCCAATTTCATTACACACATAACATTGTGAACCATTTCATGAATTAACAAACATTTCTTTTGTATATTAGGAATAATAATTTCATTGAGCCGTGGTATTTGTTCTGAAACAGCTTTGTGTGCACTTTAAATGAAGCGTAAGTTGTTTGTCAGAAGTCGTACCGGAGATGAAAAAAAAAAAGAGAATTTGTTTGGAACTGATTCACATGGGATCATACTATTTCACACTCAGAAATATCAATCTCACACCAATGAAAAGGTAATCACATCTGCAGGAAGTCTCTGCTAAGCGCATACAAGTCCTTGTGCAGTCACGCGAGGCATGTACGGCAGCTAAATGGTAATTCACACAAAGGGATTCAAAAGAAGCTCCTCAATGACTTTCCATTGTTAGAAGTCAGATGCGCAGAGAAAAGCGAAATGGAGACAAACTGACAGAGAGAGAGAGACTGTTATATGATACATGGACTTATTGAGCTAGCAGAGAGAGAAACCTCCTCATTCCTTCTCCTCCTTCTTCTTCTCCTTTTCTAACTTCTCCTCTTCAGAGCGAGCTATCTGTGCTAATGACCCGAGGTCCTTCCCTGATTTGGCCACAGCTATCCAAAGGATTATGAATTATGCATTGAATCTAAAATTGCAATAGTAATCCTCGGAAATCTCCTTATGTACCAGCAGACCACGTTGTCTGTTCCAATTGCCCTTCAGTTTTTCAAACCAAAATGCTGCTTACATGATGGGGAGGGGGGAGCGGGGGGGAAGCCCCTTTAGCTACATACAGCACAGTGATTGATTATCATGTGTCCACACTGTTGACGAAATGTGGCTGTTTATATAGGCTGTAAATGAAAGTTGGGGATCCATTTTCATGCTATTGCAGGTCTACCAATCTGCTGACTCATGGTTTATGTCCCATCGCGTATACAGCAGAGAGAAAGAGACACCTCTGCTCATCCTGATTTACATCCTTTAGAGAATCTTTGCATCAATGCAATAATTAGTGAAGTGCATTCGTGGGATATATCTACATAACAGTTTAGTCACTCTCGTTAGAGGTGAAGTTATTAGGTAAGATCTGATAAATATTGTATTGAAAGAAAATTTAACATTCTAACACTTACTATCACCTTTGAAGCCTATATACTTTCTATCGAGTGCGTCGTTGTCAGGATTTTTGTACTGTCTATTAGCATAAATTAGCGAGGGTGACTTTGCACCAACTGTGCTTTCATAGGCACAATGTAAAGGACAGGATGTCTCTGCAGAGGACCCCGTGTCTGCTGTGAATTGCTACATCAGGGAGCACTTTTAGATTACACGACTAGCACCTATACGCACATGCTTCATTGTGCAGGCTGCTGCCACCGCTCCCCATGTTTCACAATATCAGCAATTTGGAAGCAAACAATAGCGAATCCAGTTTAATTTCAAGAGCTACTCTACTCGTGCACACATACACACACACGAGGGTTGTTCACAATATAATAGTATAAAAAAAAAAATGTTTTTTCCAAATTTTGCAAGATAGTCCCGTTTATTCGTAATCCCTGTCGCGCTGACATTTCTTTCTCGGTTTCTCTTTCCTCCTTTTTCTTCTCGAGTCTAGTTTGAGTCCTCCACGGCGCTGCCTCCTCCACATAGTCGTAGCCTGCTTGCTTACCTCACCACTTCCGGGTTCTTCTTCTACTGATTGTCAGAGGTTGTAAATGAACAGATTGGTGCGCTAGCGCCCCCTCACACTGAGGTCAAAAGCTGAATAGGTTTCATTCCTGGTATACCGTCTTGGCTAATCCACATTCAAAACAAAATTAAAATAAACGTTTTGCAACACCAAATAAGTTAAAAATAATGGATGCACACAGTCGGTTTATGTGGAAGCTGTTAAAAAAAAGTTTCAGCTCCATCAGACACCCCGTCAGGGAGCTATTCGTTACACACACAAGCGCATGCTCACGCAGACCTTCCTTGATTTATTAGAGAGATGAGTAAAAACAGTTAAAACATTATTTCTGAAAATAGAAAAAAACATCAACACTGTGGAAAAAGTGTGCCATCCTTAAATGTGCAGCGATTGACTCCATTTTTTGTACAGATGCTTATAATGTCAATGTGAACGAGGCAAAAAGCAATCTGGCAAAATTTGGTGAAAATGTATTTTGTGAACCACCCTAACACACACACAAAGACCGTCATATTCCAGCTGTAATTCAAAACTTGCTGCACCAACACATGTAAAAGTTTGTTTAAATAACTCCATTTACTTCAAACATGTATAACTGAGCAAAACTTTCTCTTTAAGAGCAGTGCAAGGCTTTTAGAACTCCAATCGGTGGTTTTCTTGGATGAAAGCACTGAATTTGAAATGGATCTTTGTGGAGAAGAAGTCTGAAGTGGGTGATAGGCAGAAAGGTATTTAGTGTGAAGATATAGAAAGATGGATGTTCAAAAAACTCCTTATAATACTCCACATTCCTTTGTTGTTTCACGTCTGGCAGTTACAACTCTAAAATATAATGCTTACAAATGTCTTAATCTCCGCTTCTGTTTACACGCACCATGTTTACTCAGAGAGAAGTGGTCATGTGACCATGTACGTCACATTCTGTGACATGTTTTTGCGGAAGAAGTGTTTCCATAGCGCTTTTGCGACACATTTCAATATCAAAACATCTGAAAAACCTCTTCATGAAAGCGTAAAAACTTTTTAACAATATTTTGAGTGTTATTTTGAAATTCAGGTGCTTGTATTCCCAGTTTTTATTGCGCTATCTAGATTTTGCGCATTTTCAAGGGTAATGGAAACACAGCTACTTTTGGGTTATCCAAAACAAGATATGAGCATGATTGTATACCCGTGTGTTTATGAATAACTTTGATAGCTGCAGGTAAAGTGTTCTCACAGCTGCATGCAGGCTTTTGTTCTGCCCACATTCGATCGTCCTTTTTGGTACTGAAGGACTAAATGCATACGTGATGAAAATAGAGGGACAGAAAAGGACTAGATGCGGGTGGGAGAGACTGGTAGGGGAGGGAGGAATAGTCAATGCTGAGACCAAATAGAGGTGCAGCTCTGAATGTGATGCAGTACCCTAGAGCCTTGCAGATTGCACGTCATTAGTCATAATAAGTCTTAAAGCACATTACATCAATTTAAGTACAGGAGAAGCCTACTCATCGGGTATGTCAAAGAGTTCATGACCTCACGCTGTATGACGGTTGTCTCATTTGAAATTATGTCTCTCACAGATTACAGTGCGGTGTACAATGACTATTAGTGAATGCTCATCATCAGTATGCCTTACTATCAAGCCCATGCTAATTTACAAATAGAGCAATCACTTGATAAATTCTGCGTGCCTGGCAAACACAGCTGTGACAGGATTACGATAAGTATATTAATCAAAGTCAAATTACATGGTATTTATCCACGTTTTCAATTGTGGCGAGAAACCTTTGGCATGCTTGTCTGAATAGTCATTAAATCTTCAATTGCTTGGTTGCAGAGATACCCCCACCCCCCAACCCCTCCCCTCCCCACTTTATACACATCCAGTGCATTTTATGGTTCATACACATACCTGCAATATGAAGGCTCGTACAACCATCAAGACATGTTTTCCATCCCAACTTTGTTGAGTTTAAAACGGAATGGCGCAAAGGCTGGAAGTCAGATGCAAATAAAGTAAAACTCTTACCTTGGGAAACAGATCAGAGGTGGAAGGGACAAAAAAGCACAGATCCCCTGCAGACCCCACATTCATCCATGTATTTATTGAATGCCGGGATAACATCCAGCCACTGGGGCAGCTTTCATAGGCTCCAGGAGTACGGAGAGAGAGGCAGCCGGTGCAGTGACAGCTGGAGGAGTTGTAGCACATCCAGCAAAGATTCAGGTTATCGGTAGAGAGGAAAGAAAACAGCACAGTGTCATTGCTCAAAACCTCATCTGATGTCTCCCTTCTGCTTTTAACAGCATTCTCCTTCCCCTCTAAACCCTCACACACCTCATTGATGCATCACTGACACTCATTCTTTTCCTTGTTTGTCCCTGCACTCACCGGGAACAGGCACTCACACATACACTGGAGATCTCCATCTCGCGGTGCTGCTGCTGCTGCTGCTGCTGATGCTGTTGCTGCAATCCCTGTGCATTTGTGCTTGACTGCATGTGTGTGTGCGCGTGTAAGGGAGAGGGTGGGAGGGAGGCTGGATATGGTAAAGGGAAGAGGGAGAGGGACGATGAGGAGTGGATGATCATATGCAAGCTGTTAGGGAAAGTCCAGAGTTGCTGAGCTGCATCATCAGCAAGGACCCCAGAAAGAGTCCCCTGTTACTGAGTTGTTATATAATACAACAAAAGCAGTGGGGGAGAGAGACGGGAGGGGGGGGGGGGGGGTTGGGGGGTGGTGGAACACAGCTTCAATGTGCTTTTAATTGGGTGCCTACTATACCCACTTTCCCCATACTTTTATACATCTTGCCATCTGACACATTATTTATAAGAGGTGGTGAAGCATTGTGAATCCAGCAAAGAAAAAGGGAAAGTATCTCTTTGGCTTCACAAAGGAAAAAGGGGGACGTGGGGGGCGGCAGTGTTAATGAGATTCAGAGAGAAGGGAGAAAATGAAAAGACGAAAAGAGAGTAATTGATACAGTGCAACAAAGAGAAAATATAGAAAGGAAGAGAGACAGGGACAGAGAGAGGTATAGTGCACAGTATATCAAGATCTTCTTTGTAGCTTTGTTTTACATTCTTTACATGCAATTTAACTTCATAGGAAACCATAGTTTGTCCTTATGGGATATGAACATTATCAGGTTTGTAGGAAATTGTTAGATTTATAAAACTGAGGTATTTGATGTTGGCAAGTGTGTTGTCTGTGTGTTTCTGATTGAACCTTGTAGCGGCAAACTTTGAAAAGATTTGCATAAAACACAAACTCCAAGTAAACAGACTCTAGGTCTGCACTGAAAACAAGATAATATATGTAAAATGACATGGCTGTGCATTTAAAACAGACTTTGCCCTTGTCCTCAACCATAAGGATCTTCCAGAGTCATTCATAAGGAGGGAAACTCGAAAAATGACATAACCGCTTTTCTAGATTGTATTTATCATTTCACACAAAAATGCAAATAACTTGTAAAAAAGCTCATGACATCAGGGTGATTATTTTCCTGGATGTCAATGACCGGACCCTGGATCAACTCAGAAAACAATTAAAACCTGTGATGATAGTAGGGAATTTACTATTGCACAATTGTAAAAAAGACAGCAAAGACATATTTTAATGACTGTTTTTATTCTGTATCGGTTTCAGCTGCTTCGGTGTGAAATAATGACACAACCACCAAAACAGGAATGGTTTTACAAGTGGACACCACTAACATTCTTTTTCTCCTTCAATTTTTCTGACAGATTTTTCCTCTAGTTGTGCTTTTGGCTTAGGTCAGATTTATTACTGGCTGCATGGTGCAATGCCTGGACCCTACAGAAGTTTGCCCAGGTAGTCCAACTACTCCAGGATAGCATATCAACATGACAGCATTGCCAGCAGGTCTGTTGTGTCTCCTAGCAGAGTGTCATCAGCATGGAAGAGATTTCAGGACACAAGGAAATACTTTTGGAGAGGTGGACAGGACCTATCAGCAGAGCCAGTATTTGCTGATTTGTACCTGGGGGAACAGGTTCAGCTGTTCCAGAGTGAAAATGACCTCCAGGCCACTGATGTTGACCAAACAATCAAATGCAGAATTCACCAGGGTGTCCTATAGCAGCCTTATGCTTTTTCCTCCATTCATGATAGTTTCAATCTAATCTCTAATTGTATATATATGCCTAATGAAACAATAAATGGGCCTTTATATGAATAAAACAAAAGTTGAAAATGTAAAGAACTGGTCTACTGTGGTCTACTGCCATTGTGAACTGTGGTCAATAAAGTTTGAACCAACAAAGACAAACACGAGTTGTGACTGTGTGATGCCTGACTAGCCTTTTTGGAGGGCTGAAACCAATCCGAACAATTAGCAAACAATTAATAAACGTGTCTTAAAGTGTGGTCAAATGCGTTCAGAAATCCATAATAACCTTTCAATATATTTCAAAGTGTGATGAGAGGACATTGGATAACTGCATCTTCTCTTGGCTCCAGTGCAGTCAGGGTAGGCAAGGTAGGCAGTGCCTACCCAAGGGTGAATTGATATTTTGATTATTTGTTTTTAATTGTAATATAATCATAAATTATTTATTTTTTCAATTTCCGATAACCTACAGCACCTATAAGTTTTAAAGTGTCAGCATTTTGTGCTTTTCATACCCTAAATGACTAAACATCGCTATTTCCTGGTACGGCAGAGAAACTGCACAGTCTCACTCCGCTGTAAGGCAGGAGGAGGCCACACCCCCTCCCAAAAGCACGTTGCTGCTCTGCCTCTGGCCCCATAGCGTGTTTTTATGTCTTTGCGCATGTGCAGTGAGTTGAGTGATTTGAAACGCCCTGCCTACCCAACCCTAGTGCTCACGGCACGTCACTGCTTTGCTCTTTATTCAAACTGGTGAATATAAGCACCATGACGATATTGTTCAGCCAATCAGACATATTTTTACAGACCAAGTGGTCCATTAGCTGTGTTGGACTTTACCTTCTCTGCAGCTGCCCCCTTCCTCTGGAATTCAGTACCTCAAGACATTCAAAAGTGTACCATACTGGACTTTTTCGAATTACGCCTCAAAACTCATCTATTCAAACTTGCTTTTAACTGCTAAAACTACTTATTATATTGCTTTTAATTTTACAATGGCTCTTAAAACTTTCATTTTTACATGTACTCTTTTCTCTTCGTCATCTGTACATTCATTGTAAAAGTGTTTTTTTTGAAAAGCGCTTTATAAAAATAAAGATTTTATTACTATTGGCCGCTTGACAAAAGTCGATGCAAGTTTACGTCCATCTGTCGTGAAGGTGCAACGGCAGGCGTTCTGGAAGGAAATGTCGCCCATCGATTCATAAGTTGCACAATTTGTTTAGTTCATGTTTAGATTTTTAAAGGTGACCATTAGTTCAATTTATTGAATTTATTATTTTTTTTTTAAAGGATTTTTAAATGCAGACACACAGCTTGTTGTCATGCATATTATGTGTTTGTACAGGCAGCCTAAAGCTCAGCAGGAATTCCCTTAAAGAAACAGCAAAAAAGTACTTCACATTTAAGGCAACGTGGAAGCAATGACTAGCGTGAGGTGAACTGATTACTGCTGTCTACTGATTTGTTTGTCTAGCTTCCTCGCTGAGCTTCCTGCTCTAAGACTTCGCAGGAACTGACTGTTCTGACTGTTTGCTCTGCATGCCAATCAACCTGCCGCCAACCAAACTCCTACTTAATCTCAACAGCAGCTTAATCTAACTGTGCCTAATGAGTGGAACAACCCAGAGTTGACAAGCATGAGAAGCCCCCCCCCCACCCTCCATTTCTACCACTGTGTTCGATGTCCTCTCTTCTCCACAGTTTATTGACCTGCCAAAGGCGAGACGGCGAGTGTCCAGATTTATGCAGAAAAAGGTCCCACTACCTTTGGATGATTGTCAGCTTAACCATTTATTACTTTTAGACCCCTGAGGACAGTTTGAGCCTGAGCTGCTCTGAATACAGATGATTTTAACAGTCAACACTGAGCTCAAATCTCACACAAATAAAAAATCAAAAAATTATGTATATTATTGTATTATTTCTTCCTGTTGTTTTCATGTTATCTCCTAAATCTCAAAGGTGAGTGTGTTCCGTCAAAAGCCTCTTTTAGATCCGTACACGATCCCAAGGTGAAGGCAGAGTGGTGCATTAGCATTTTATAACACAGCCAAATCCGTAAACATGCATTTAAAAAATAAATAAATAAAAAAAAATTATCTAAACTATTCAGAAGGATGGGTTCACTGTAGGCAGCAACCACATAGGAACAGAAACATTTAAGGTTAGCCACAATATTACATCTGTGCTCAGAGGGGAAAAGAAAGCATGAAAATGTATGTAGAACAATTCAGTATCTTACAGTATTTTATCTGTTGATAGTGCAGTAACGTTACTATGTCCAACAATACAGCCAGGTCCCAACTTCTGGCTTAATCAAGATGTTTTGCCTTTGCTGGAAATGTCATTGAAGTATTTTTACATAATCAGCAGTACCTATAAGTGCTGTATACTCAATTTTACAGTAAGACAGCCAGGTTCCTTTCAGGCAATAATTATACTTTATAACATCTTACGTCATAAAGTCAACCTACAGGTCAGGAAAAATGTATTAATAAAGAATAAAACTCTCAGTCAAACTTCACAATTAAAATTTAGCAAAAAAAAAAATATTTAGAATGTGATAAACATTGACTGTTTATTACATTACATTTTTTTATGTTAAACCGGTACAAAACCTTGTATAAGAATCTTACTTTACCAAATGATGCATTCAAGAACACAATAAATTATTTATGTCATTTTCTATACAGATGATTACTCAAAATTAATATACTTTTTATTTGCTAAAGAGCTAGTTGTTTAACTGTTTAAAGGTCCCATATCATGCTATTATTAATCCATCTTTATTTGTTCTAAGAACCCCCAAAAAACACAGCATTTGAGGATTATTTTCACGAACTCTTTCCAGTTTTAGCCTATGAAAAGTCACTTTCTGAGCAACTCTACACAAACAGGCTGATTTGCGGCCTACTTATGCATATTCATAAGTGGGCGTGTCCATAGACGGGACACTGACTAACTCCTCCCCGCACGGTGACGTAGGGCCAGATGACGGCCCGCCCTCCTCCCACCCACTCCGTAGGCGAGCTCATGCTGCTTTATAAACATGAGACAGAGCGTGGGGGCGGGGCGTTCGCCGATACATACATAGACTGTAGAAAATACATACAAAGCACTGCGCGAAGGACGTTACATGTCAATCACAGCAGAGAGCTTCTTGGAGGTGCGGCTTCTCCAGCTCAGTGCCGCGTCAAATTCGTCATGAAAGTGGGAACGCGTCATCAAATTGGAGAGAGGTGTTTGGGCTCACCCTGCAGTAAGAAAGGAGTAAATCACCCTCTAACTAACGATTGAGGTAATCAATGAAAAAAACACTTTTGGCATGTGTATGAAGCCCAAATAGCACTTTATGATGTTTAAAGCACAGAAAAGTAGATTTAGCTAAACATGGGCCCTTAAAGCAGTTCTCATTGCATTCATTAAAAAAATCTGAAATGATATTTCTACATCACATTTTATATAAACTGGTGCTTCAAATATGGAGCAATAGAATAAAAACTTCCTCACCCAGTGCTTTAGATGCTAACGTTTGAACTTTTTCTCCAATGACAAGTTTTATTCTATGATGGCTTTCTTTTGTTGAAACAGTATTCATCCTTGGTTATCTATATGCATAAGCACAGTGAGCTCAACCCTCCCGAGTCAACATTCAAACAAAGCTAATGTGACAACACTGTCATTGTAACACTGTGAGCACGTTCTCAGGTAAATCCTACAGCGGTTCCTGATTAACTACAGCGGTCTCAGAGCCGCACCGATCATTAACTGACTGACTGACAGACAGCAGCACTGCAGAGTGCGTAAAAAAAACATATTAAGGGTGATGTCATGTGACTGATGTAGACGTCATGTTTACATCTGTGCACACAGCCTGGAGAAGAAGAAGAAGTGCAATTGTTGCCGAAGCACATGGCGTTCAGTGTACAAGCATAAATTCTTCTTGATACAGATGTACAGTAGATATATACAGTATATGCATAAAACAGATAACGTTGACTGATTGCAAACATATTGATAGACTGAATATTGCTGTCATTTATATTCTAGTTACGCATTAGGAGTGTTACGATATCTCGATGCGGCGATATATATCGCAATATTATTTCGCACGATCGATTATCAATATGCTCATGCTAAATATCGATTTTTTTTTCTTCAAAACCTTTTCTGCTTTTTCACTAAAATGTGCAGGTACATCTTCACAGAAATGTTGTCACTGTTTGTTGAAGGAACCAATATATTGTTTACTGGAAAATTGCACTATAATGGTGTCACTGGTAAGAAAGACCCTATTTTTTGTTTACAGAAAGTATTATTGGAGATACATATTCGTTTACATTGGTATGTTGACACTTATTTACAGAAATGTTGCACTACCATAGTCACAGTTCATAGGACACTTTTTCAATTTATTGTCTCTCGGAGATAGAACATAAAAATTGTATTTCTTTCACTTAGTCTTTTTTTTTTTTTTACTTGTTGTGTCAGATTATCGTAGATTGATTTCTGAGCAATATATTGATAATCGCAGTATCGTCATATTGTGAGATAATCTTTATTGTGAGCTTTGTATCGTGTATCGTATCGTACCCAGAGTTTCCCACCCTATTACACATAGCTCTATTTTTAGACTGTTATGCAAGCAAAATCTATCAGGTGTTTGATATAAGACAAAATGTCCATAAAACTACATGCACACACACACACACACACACACACACACACACACACACACACACACACACACACACACACACACACACACACACACACACACACACACACACACACACACACACACACACACACACACACACACACACACACACACACACACACACACATACACGCACACGCACACACGTGCATTAACAGAATTAATGCATGGATGAATATTTTTCCCTAATAATTAAAAACAACCCAAGTCAGCAAAATCAACTTTATTGGTCTTTAAAAAGAGAAAAGAAAAAAAAAAAACAAATAACATATAAATTGTAGCAGTCGTGGGCAGGCAGGACTTACATAATATTTAAGCCTAATATCTTACCAAGGGCACAAAAATAGATAATAGCACAGTGCTGGGTTTCATTTTCTACAAAGGAAAATCCTGCAGGTGAAGCTTCCAGTGTTGCAACATGTATAATCACTTCTAAACAATATAACAGCAAAAATGATTTGTTTATTTTCATGTTTGTTGCTGTAATGCTTCAGAGGGCCTGAGTCGATGAGGCTTGTGACAGGCAGCGAATGGCTTTTTACTCACCCAGAACAAACAACCTTGGTAAAATAAACAATTAAGAGCGGCACATTTCTTTGCACTAGAGTATCTTTTCACACTCCATAGCCTTTATGTATTTTTTATGGCACATATGATTGTCACTACATTGTACGTACTTTGAATTTCAAACATATTTTGAACCGACTGACGTACGTGCTGACAGTCTGCTGTGCTGTCCATTTGTTTTCATCCTCCTCTGTGCTTCGTCTTTCATAATTTAATACAAAATGGCCCAGATTTTGTTTGCGTGCACTCTGTGTCGACACCCACTTCAGGCCCAGGTTGACTGTACTCTTCAAAGTGAGACGTGGATGTGATCTCCAAACCCGTTGGTTGAGGTTGTTTTAAAAATCTCTTCACGTGCGCCACTTCAAACTGGAAGATGTTTGTCACCATGGCAGCCAGTGGTGACAAATAGTTCTAGCATCTGATCAGATGTACTGTACATTAGCTTTAAATCATATCTTAAGGGAAGTTATGCTATTTAGAAAGAGCTTGCACACACGCACGCACACACACAGCACGCACGCACGCACGCACGCACACACACACACACACACACACACACACACACACACACACACACACACACACACACACACACACACACACACACACACACACACACACACACACACACACACACACACACACACACACACACACACACATACACACACACACACACAACTCATTCTCTATGTGATATTCTGTAAAAAACCCTTTTAGGCGACCATCATTTGTGATTCACCAAATAAGTCTTTGAAGTCTTCTCATGCATGAAGATGGCATCTCCTCTCTTCCAAATGAAATCACTGTTACTCATCAGCTTTTCCATTCAAGCTCATGCGCTCTCAGGGGGAAACTAACCCCGTTGGCCATTTAGTGAAACTGACACACAGCGTTCGCTGTATGTTGCTTGCAATAACAGATTAACCTCTGACACAGCATCTCTAAGCCCATATTCATGTTGCTTTATTAGAGAAATGCGCGCCTCCGTGGTTCCATCATAACTGCCCTCAGCCTTTAGCCCTGCAGGGATAAGTATTTATATCAGATTTAGTACATAACTCAAAACTAAAGACAGCATGTGTGCACTTTTCATTTTTGGTAATAGATGTTATCTTTTTTTTTTGTAAGGGTTTAAAAGCTTTTCTTTCATTTTGTGTTTGTTACGCTTAGGCTTGATTTTGAGTTTTATTAGACGGCCTCAAGAGATCAAGTTGGTACACTTTTGCAACAGTGTCTTTATTCTTTTTTCATTATCAGTTATTGCTTATATTGTAGCTCTAAGAAGGGTTAGACTAAAAGGGATTTAATGTCTTTTACTTTATTATGTATTCTTTCTTTTTTTCTTTTCTTTCATTTCTTTGTTTTTTTTTTCTTTCATTTTTAACATTTCTTGATCCTTTGTAAGAAAATCATTTCCCCCTGTGATCATTAAAGTCCTGTATATCTGATTATTTTGTTGCTTCATCAAGCATAGGGTCTTGGTTTTTACCTTAAGTGAAAACCTTCCTGTACTTTTACACTGCAGAGCATGGAATGTTATTATTTCTGTTGACGTCTGTCCATTTTGCAACTTCCTTTTTCCCCATTTTTAGCCCTTTTTGACACTTCTTTTAGACTATAACTCACTTTTGCAAATAAATATCCCTTTTTTCATATTTTTTGTCCATTTATGCAAGTTCTTTTTGACACTTTTATCTAATTGTTGTCCTTTTTCAAAAAAAATTTGGCCACTTTTCATCCAAATAAGCCAAGTTTTGCCCAATGAATACCACTTGTTTTCCCTTTTTCCCCCTATTTTTTGCCTCTTTTTGTTCCATTTGTTCATTTTTCACTATCGTTTGCCACATTTTGCCAATTTAAGCTACTCTTTGTCATTTTATACCACCTGGTTCCGTTTTATCTGCCCATTTTTACCCAATCTTGACTGCTTTTGGCCCATTTCAGTCACTTTTCACTCTTTTCTAGACACTTTTGGACCATTTCTGGGCACCTATTACCATGACTGCCACCACTCATAGCGGACTGGCCCACTTCGGGTCGACAGCCCACTGGGACGATGCCCGGTATGCCAGATGGACAGTCCACCCCTGATCTCAATTCATCTATGTACAGTACATAACCTTTGCAAGTATTGTACTTGATGAGTTTAAAGCAAAAACATCAGCATGATTACATCCAGTGTCCTGTTCAAATTCGACACGTTATTATCACCCACAGTCATTTTGGCACATCAACAATCAGGCCCACACTTTTAGACGCAGACTGTCCTTCTGTCATTCTGTCATTCATCCAACACACACTTGAGCCCTTTACCAACTCGTAACCACATCAGCCACACACATATGAACACATAACACTCCCAGATTAATGTCACTGACAGTATATACGCTAATAGTGTGTGATGTGCAGTCATGCATACAAATACCTCCATTTTCAACTAACCTTGATGACCTAACTTTTATGACTGCAAAGGCAGCGTATACATTCTAATCACGCCGGCTCAGGACTATATCAATCGCTGGGTTGAAAAACTTCCACCGCCACCTTTGTGGCTCATTGGTCAATTCATCATTACTCTACATTCTCCAATTTCCGCAGATTCCGTCACAGAACGGCAGTGCTTTCCGTTTGAAATGCAACACAGTGCAATGCTTTTGCAGAAATAGTTTGTATCCCGCAAGCATTTCTCAGGGCGAGTCAATCGAAATAGCATAATGCATTGAGGACTTAATAATGGCCGTTCTAAATCACCCCTTAAACAATCTGTCTCAATTCATACACCATGAGATGAAGCTGCAGCTCGGTATCAGCAGAGAGGAGCTGTCATATCTGTCAGAGGCAATAGTGGAAGTGCTTACTCATCACTCGACACTACACACTATGCTCTTGAACGCCCACGGCAGATCAACCTACGCTACACATGTACTGCTTATAGAACATTTCAGTGGTGTTATTTAATGCATGATGACTTTTTTATGCTAAAGGACAATCAGAATGTAGATTGTACATTGAATAGCCTTGTGTATGAATTGTGCTATACCAGTGGTTCCCAAACAGGGGTACAGGAGCACACTGCAGGGGGTACATGGAAAGATTTAAGAATTAATTTTAAAATAATCGTGAAATGTTCCGAGTTGCTTTTTAGGCTATTTTGTTGGACAAATTCACTGCAAACTGTCACTACAGCATGAAATAATTACAAGAAAATATAGTATTTTACAGTAGAGGCCATTTTATCACACCTCTGACAATAGGAGACACAAATTTACTACGTTTTACAAAGGAGACTGTATTTACTTATTATTAAAGTAAGAAAGTGTCTAGAGATACTTTAAACGTAGCTATAGCCCCCCAGACTGTGGGTACGACCAATGGCGTTGCCGGACCTTTTTCGAACATTTTCTACATAAGCATAATGTGCCTGTGTTTTCACCGTGTCATGATGTCGGTGGTCTAAGGTGCCTGACTCAAGCATTGTTCCTTCTGCAGCCGTGGGTTCAAATCCCACTTTTGACATGTACATTTTGTCATTTTAACATATTTAACACAGCAAATTCTACCTTTAAAAATACTTATATGACAAAAATAAACATTTTAGGGTATTTCCTGGCTTAGGGTTAGGGATCGGGTTAGGGCTAAAATAAAAGGGTTAGCGTGGTAGCTAAAAATAAATATGAGCTAAAATACAACTGCACCTATCACGTGACTTAAACTGGCCAATGAGGGGCGCTGCGTATGCATAGAGTGGCAGTCTATTGATACGTTTAACGTATCCATAGCCACGGCCTTGAAGTAATCACATAAAAGTGCTTTGTATTTATTTTTATTATTGATAAATTCCACTTTAAATTCCTGTCATTTCTTTTTTTTTTTTTTTTTTTGTAGATTAAGCCTTGCTATTCCACAAATGAAAAAGTATGTAAAATGATTTAAAGGGTACTTAGGAGGGGGTACACATGATTTAACAAAAATGCAAAGGGGTTACACAGTGCTTATTTTGTAAATCATCAGGTCCCGGAGCAAACACCGGGTGTTGTTCCGAGAGCGAGACAACAATGTCCCGAAGCACATTTTTTAAAGCACCTTTTGCTAACTAAATGGGCCAATAATATCACATGAACACAAACAACCAATCAGCGTTAAAGAACCACGGACAATCGCCCGTTACAGAACAACCGTCTCTCACTCTCTGAGTTCAGCAACGAGGACAGCACAAAATCACCGCTAATTTAGCAACAAAGGCCACTAAACTTTCACAACACAAAAACCCACAAATACAAAATATTTACAAATTTTTACACCCATAACATAAGGCCACAACTCATCTAATGAATCAGCAGCAGAGCAGACTACTCGCTACTTTTTAACATATTTAACAACCGAGGCCTGCCTTGTCTTTCATAAGCCAAGAGTCCTCCTCATGTCCACTGGATAGGTGCTGCTAGTCGCTAAGCTAACTGCTACTGTGCTACTGCTACTGCTGCTCTCCTCCGCGATTTACACAAAAACAGGCTTAGCGTCACCTATTGGCTTAGAAAAACTATTTCACCGCCGTAGCGTGGGGGCGTTGCTTGACTTTCCTCTCTCTTCCTCACATTGGTGCTGAATGTCTACATTCAATTTTTTGTTTACAATAACATTTCCCAAATGAAGCTCTGGTAACACGGGATTAAAAAAGATTGGGAACCACTGTGCTATACAAATACATTTGCCTTGCTTTTGAATTAGTGTCAACAACATTTCACAATATATACTGTAGTGCCGCCATTCAATAACACCAAATAAAGGTTGCTTGGACTCAATGAATACCAGCAAACCAGACAAAACAGATATACTAGAGGCTGTGGAGAACATACCTGTCAAGTTTTGGATTTGAAAATAAGGGACATTTTCTGGCGCTCACTCCAAGCCAACCCACCCGCCCAAACAAGCAACAGTATCCTTATATAGATAGATAGGTGTATAAGAAATCTAAAATACCCACTTGTCAACCACTTACTAAATACAATCATGTGATTAGAATCTGGTAGGTCGATCTTTATTAACATTGAAATGCTGTGAACATTCCTACTAGGGCTGGGCATATCTCAATATATTTTCTCAATATGGTGACGTATGATATAAATCTAGATAATTTTATCAAATGAAGTCTGACCAGAAAGACAATTCTGGGTGAAATTTGCTGATGCAAAATGCTACACAGACACATTTATTAACAAACAGCTGATCAATATGTGCGCTCAGAAATCCATCTAACTGAGCTTTACATGTTGTTCTAAGAAATGAAAGCAGTGACTCCTAAAACTAGTATTTTGATACATAATAAGCTATAATATATACACATAAATATATTTATATATAGATATATGAAATATTATAGTTTTCTAATTCACCAAAATAGAAAACTCGATACATCTTGAATCTCGATATATCGCCTAGCCCTAATTCCTAAATTATAAAACAGCCTAAATTAAAACATAAAAGGGTATATGAAGCACATGTGTTTATTTAATATACTTACAGTTGTTTTACAAAGTCAACACGTTGCATATTTACTGCTAATTTCACGTTGCTTGTCTCTAAGTTAGACATTATCATTTTATTTTCATTATATATTTTCTTTTAATTTCTCATGCTCACTCATGTGGGTTCTCTAGTATTCACTAACAACTTATTAGACACATTTGTTGCAGAATTTACATTCTTTAACACTTTTTTAAAGCAGTGTATATTTGTGACGCATGTGATTGGCTGATTTTTCATGGTGACTTACGTCGTTCCTTCCCCCGTGGTAGACGCTAAAATCTCATTTAATAATCTAACAGAACGTGTAACTGTGTCACATCCTGCTGCTCTTTAGGATGGTAAACTCTGTGTCACATTTCACAAGGTATTTACACGAGTTCTTTGTTTTTTTTTTTTGCCGGAACGTCTTCATTCATCCATCTCTCTTCTGAGTTATTTCCGAGTTTGTTGCCGCTGTCGGCACTAATCTCGCGAGAACTGCCACTCAGGCCATTTCAGGTGGCAGTTCTGCGAGGCAAGTGACGGCGTTCAGTTTAGTAAGGCATCTTTTAATTATTAATACATTAAAATACGGGATATTTACTGGAAAAAAGTAATACGGGAAGATGGCGGGAAAGAGAGGCAAAATACGGGAGTTTCCCGGCCAAAACGGGATACTTGACAGGTATGGTGTAGAATCTTAACCATGGTCAGTTTTGGTGGCAAGGTCCAATTGGGTTGGGTTTTGACAAAAATGTAGAAGGCGAATGAACTAAGATCAGAATTAAAAAGAAAACATTAATTTAATTGGCGATTTAAGTTTGTGGCTGCAGGCTGAGTCGAAGATCTATCTCTAATTGGATGGCAATAAATGAGTTGGTGTGACTTGGGTTAGAAGCAAATTGACTATTCTGCCACCAAAAGCAGGAGGTGTCCAATATACCAGTGTGAAAGCAATGTTTTCCGTGACCTTTTCCTCTTTAACCTGCCATCATGTTTACACAAGACTGTGATTAAGAACTGCAAATACAGTGGTGGAATAACCACTATGCCTTCTTCTTTCTGCTTTTTCCCTTTTGTGATTGGCACAAGTAATGATGTCGCTCCAGTCCCCCTGTGTCCTCCTATCTCACACCAATAGTCTGCATGCCTTCTCTCACTGCATCCGTCAACCTCTTGCCTGGCCTTCTTCTTTTCCTCTTGGCCAGCAGTGCCAACCTTAGCAACCTTTTCTCAATCGTCTTTTCTTGTCTCCTCTACATACACTACATGACCAAGTCATCTTAGCCTTGTCTCTGTCACTTGCTTATAGGAAACTGTCTAAAATGAGCTTTCCTTCTGATGCCACACTCATGATAATAGTCACTATGTAAGTTAAGAGGGAGATATGATTAAATCCACATGAATCAAACACATATTTTATTTTAACCAGTGGCAGAAGTAGAATCTGGTCAAGGGTATTGTCGAACAAATATAGGCGACTGGCAGCCCAGTGGCCCTCTGTCTAATTTTTTGCGGCCCACTAAGCACATCCCCAAAAATTGTAATTCAAGAAGTTAGAAGAAAAATGAACGAAAAAACACACAAATCGGCAGCAAAATGCACACAAACACACAAAAATTCCAAAAATACACAAAAGGACAACAAACAAAGACACAGCAACCATTTAAACAAAGAAAATTACATTTACAGAATAGCTCCAAAAACACACAAACTTACACAGAATCACAGAAAATTACGGAAAGCAAAAACAAAAATACAGAAAGTGACCTAAAAAATGCACAAATCGACAACACAAATGCAGAAAATTAAAGAAAAATACACAAAATTACAACAAGAACACAAAAAAAAACAAAAAAAACACCCCCCGCCCCCTTATTAATGCTCTGATTGGTCATTATTAGAAATGCTGACATTGATGTTGATCACTTCGCTCTCGGATCAGATACAATCACATTCTTGTGGCCCTCACAGTGATAGAGTTGCCCATCCCTGTTGTAGAAGGTAATTTGATGTCTTGCCTGAATAGATTTCCAGTCCTTGAATGCATAATACTAACCATGAGACCATGAGTAAAGGTAACCGAAATTTTGGCCTTCAGATCATCAGAAGGGGAAGCCACGTGAACAACACACTTGTTATAGGTCAGCTTACTTATTTATATTACAGAGCAATGTATTATAGAAGATGTTTTCTTTCCAGCTAATTGGTAAAGGTTTAGCCTATTCTGTGGTCTTACCTCACTCACCACACATCATTTGAAGGAGTGTACATTGACAATGCAATCACATGGCGGTATTTGGTGGGTGTTGTTACCCTGGCAACCACTCAAGCCCTCTTATTTGTTCTTAGGTCACCAAACCTTTGTATCATATAATTATCTTCTGTATATGCTTAACCTGTACAAGTTTGCACAAGTTGCGGTTTTTTGGAGTCATCAGCAAAAAAAGGTTGGCAAAACATCAATGAAAAACTAATCTACCATGTGTATCAACAATTCTTTACTTTGTGCTTTTACTTTTTCTTTCATTTCAAATCTTGTGAACATCAAAGTGAAAGATCATTTTCTTGAATTAGGAAATCAACCAAAGCTAAATCAATATTTTTACAATTTTTTTTCTTATTCTAAGCGTTATTTCATAAGAAAAGTCTCATTGAGAGTAAAGGATGGGGGGATGCATATTCGTCTTGCAGAAAAATGTTGTGAGTGATCAACACGACATCAAAGCAGGAACAATGCAAATGATATGCTTAATAAATGGTGACAGCCTAAAATCCTTGGAGTAAAAGTATAAAACAGTTCTCTTTGGAGCTCTGTTTCCTCCAATTCCTTTACGAGAAAAATAAAGTAGTGCCGCAGCAAGTTCTCTGTTGTCACTGCAATAATATGCAAACCCTCTTTCCAAACATTTCACCAACAATCCCTCACACGCCCGCACGCAAACACATCCGTTACTGCTCGAAACATTTGTCAACACATGTTGTGCTTCTTGGAGAGATCTCTTCATTTATTCAGCAGATGTGAAGATGCAAATTGCTTGAAGCTCATGGTTGCTGCATTTACACGTGACCCACCGGGCTAGCCTAGAAGTGCTGCAGCTGCTCTAATTGCCTCTTGCTGTGCTGTTCTGTTAGTAC